>NW_007380335.1:0-3931 GCF_000475195.1 Diaphorina citri | reverse complement strand
CGTCGCTTCCGTTTTGTATATTTCCATCTTTCCCTTTTTTGTATCATACACAGCGGATTGTTCCCGTAAATTGATCTAATTAGTTTTTTCGGCGCACATGTTTGCTCAATTGTGAAGGTCACACATGTACCTTGGAAAAAACTATGTGGGGAAATCGCAGATTTTCGCGAACAGTGCAACGGTCGAAAACAGACAAAATATTGACAATTGAACATATCAAGATGAACTTTCGAAAAGTTGGACTCTCAGGGTGTATTAAAGATCAAAATTTTATGCTTGGCTCTGTTGGTTTTAACAGGAACAGTTTATTGATTAAAATGAAAAGTTATGAGCTAAAAACGTGTCATTAAGGGTCTGGTGATTTTTTAACAAGGTGGATTTTTGGACTTTATCTCGGAAACGAAGCGGAGTAGGAAAATGACCACAGATCCGCCACAGAACCTTGTTGGAAATGAGAAATCTAACTATACTTGAAGCGTTGTAGTGTTTCCTGGCGCACCGTGTTATGGAAAAATTTAATTACCAAATTCCATCATTCCCAATGGGGGGGGGGTTATGAACAAATTGTATAGTTAGATGGAACTGTTGACACTTGGAACATTATGTTAATCGGACTGTTGTCATGACTGCTTAAAGAACTGGGAGAATGTTGGTGATGAAAGTTCGGAAGAGAGATGTGTTGTAAGCCTGTTATATCACTACTGTATCGCGGGAGAACATATTTTTTTTTTCTTTTTAGCCTGTTTTCACTTGCGAGAAACCCGTGCCTTGTTTTTTGTCATGTCGGGATGTTAGGTATTTAATTGTTTTATGTACGGAAAGAATATTCGTGATTAATTATGGGTATTTCGTCGAATGGAAGGTTTTTGGGCGTCTGCTGCTTGGGTTCGGGGTGCACTCAGGCTGAGGAGGACAAGTGGAGTAGCTATCTTCATCGAGGTGGGCGGTTTCAAGTGCGAAAAAACGCCAGTGCATGGTACAATATTGAGTAAATGACTGTGTAAGACTTGTAATACTGTGACTGTATACCACAATTGTTGAAAAAGTCACTGCTGTTTACCAAAAGATTCGTGAATTTTCTTTGATTGATATTATTTTCCGTCAATAAAAATGCTGATATTGGACGTATTTTTTCTTTCTTCGTTTATAGTGTTTTTTTTTTCTCCCCGTGTTGTAAAATTAAGAAACTTTAGCAAACACACCTGGGAGCGCCTAGGACGCGTTTCGTTTTTATTGGAGACTCATCAGTTAGACACTAGCTCTCAGGTGCTGGCCAGAAATTTGGACGTGATATTTATACCTTCAGAGATGGAAATTGTGGAGAAACGGAGGAACCTGCGTTTTCTATGTAAGTTTTATTTGTGTGTGAGGTGTTTGTTGTGAGCGCACACGAGTACTGCCCCCCCAAGTGACAGGCGTTAGTCACTAATTAAGCAGCGTGCAGCGAGGCAGGGCGGAAGGTAGGTTGTTGTGTGGCGGGATCTCATCTGGACTTGGGAGTGCCGAGTCCTGTGCAAATGCTCTGAACCGCGAGCAGAGGTGTATTAACGTTGCTGGGTTCGCGCAGAGCGCGCAGCCAGGACGCGGTCCAAGTCCAGATGAGGGCTCTCAAGTTTCCTTATTTCATCACGTCAGTTGCGTGTTCAGATCACGTCAGGGGTCCACCAATTTGGCCAACACCTGGGAGCAGCCTAAGACGCGTTTCGTTATTTGAACTCATCAGTTAGACATAGCTCTCAGGTGCTGGCCAAGAATTTGGAAGTGATATTTATACTTCAGAGATGGAAATTGTGGAGAAACGAGAACCTGCGTTTTCTATGTAAGATTTTATTTGTGTTGAGTGTTGTTGTGAGCGCCACAAAACCATAAAACTTTGTTTCGTGTTAATTTAGGCCTGTTGGCGCTTCGAACTCTTAACGTTCGCGCGCCTCCCGGCACGCTTGATTGCAGGTTGCCAATGACGCAGGTAATCAGCGCGTCGACTTCGGTAATCCGACTACCTACTTTGTAATGGTCCTAATGCGTTTGTTTCTCTTTTGTTTCAGATTATGATTACTTTCAGATTTTTTAATATACACACATATCGGCTTCTCTTTCTTTCTTTCCTATTCTAGTATTCTTTCTTTTCCATTCTTTTCGGCTCAATTGGCAGTATTCATTTATTACAAATTTTATGTCTGGGGATGGAATGACACCTAAAAATTTAACAAAAGGACAGCGATACTATATCAGTCTCTGTAACATGTCAGTTGATGATTTCTGCTCCACACCCACGAGTGCACTTGTGAAGCTAATTATCAAAAAAGTCAGAAAAGGCGGAAGAAAAAAATTATGTACTGCTGTAAACATTATAAAGGAAAAATTGTTACATGCACACAATAATATTACAGATAATCCATTATGTTCTATGGCTACGAAATCAAATAATGACAGCCCAAGTATACCTAGCAGAGCCATGCTACCAATGAGTAAAACTGACACCATTTCCAATGTCCACACTCAATGGCCAAATTCGGTTGAAACTTTCACTGAGGTCAAACGTGTGTCAAACGAGCACCTTACAGATCTGACGGACTTCTCTTTTCTTAGAATACAAAGAGAGAAGGAATCTTTTCCTTTGGAAACTAAACTCTGTCCTGGTCACGAAGTTTTGGCCTCACCTATTTCGTCTGAAAATAGGAATGTAGCCTTGTCAGTAACCTCACAAAGCTCTATAGGAGGTAGGGAACTAACCAGTCCTCTTCCTAAAAGTCAGACTGAAGAGAGACAAATGGACAGTGCCATTATTCAACAAAGTACTCCCATCAGAGATTCTCCTAGGTGCTCGGTTCTTCCTTCTAAAAGGGACTTGACAGATAATGATGACGATGTCGGTGTTCTCTTTAAGAGAAAACCTGCCGACAGATTCGTGCACCAGGACAACTTTATGGAATCTTTGCCATTAGATCCTATCGATGATAGTTTCTCTCCCGTAAATGATTCAAAGAATGAAACTGAAATTGTCTCATTCAATGTACGTTGTCCTGGAGGAATAATAAGGACTCCAAAATCTAAGGGAAAATCACAAAAAAATATCTTTAAATACTCCCCTCTAAAGCGGGAATTTTTCAAGCGCACGCCCGTAAAATCTGATGGATTATTACCATTAGGTACTCGCAATGAGTACAGCGGAGAACTTGTAGAGTCAAAAAAGCGTGGTTTCAAAAATCTTAATTACAAAGAAGGGGAAAGAAAAGTGTCGTCTGACAAGTGGGGTTACTTATACGATGAGGAAGGAAACTTACAAAAGAGTGTTTATGCTAGCATGCTCTGTTCTAGATTTTTGCAAGCTATTAATAACACCTGTGTTATTAATGTGCAGAACACTAGGATCAATAGTGAGGGAAACGTAGTAACCTACGCGCTCTGCGCTCATAACACATGTAAAAGTTTCAAAATTATTTGTACCCGCACTTCAAAAGAGACCACAATAGCACTATATAGTTCAGGCCTGAATTTCAACCATAAACCAGGCGCTAAACTGACACGCCAGGTTAGGAATGTAGAGCGCAGTTTTCATGGCGACAACTTAAAAAAAACTACACCAGATGTTTACCGTCGTGAACTCATTGCCAAAACTAGTGCGGCTAAAGTTCAAGCTGGTCACCTCGATAAAATAAAGTCTCTTAAAACTATCGAGAAAATAAGCTCCGAACAAAAATCGAAAGATGACTTGGATAGGGATGACTATCTGGACATCCGAGCCATGAAGTTGCAGACTGTTGTCAAACAGATAGGGAAAAGGGAAAAAGAAATGCCCGAGTTCAGTTATATTCATTTACTAATCGAGGTTCCGTTCACTGTTCACCTTTATGACAAAGAACAGGTTGAAATAGTTCGAATCTTGAAAAATTTCCCTGTACATCCTATTACTGTTCACATAGATGCCACT
>NW_007380334.1:57717-66853 GCF_000475195.1 Diaphorina citri | reverse complement strand
AGAAAATAATAAAACTTTCAAAATCCATGTGGAACAAAATGGAACAGAAGAGGAGGAGGAGGAAGAGAGGGAGGAGGAGGAGGAAGAGAGGGAGGAGGAGGAGGAAGAGAGGGAGGAGGAAGGGGATGAAGTGAATCTAGATACAGGAGAAATGAAAAGATAAGGGGAGATACGAAAGAGGAGGGAAAGAGAAGCAGGAGGAGGAAAAATAGAAGATGAAGGAAGAAGAAATAAAACAGATCAAGGAGAAGAAGGAAAAGAAGGTAGAGACACAGAGAAGGAGAGATCAAGACGGATGAAAGTCTGAAGGAAGGACGAAGGACGAATAGAGGAGGGAAAGAGTGGGGATAAAACAAGGGAAAAGAGAAAGGAAGAGAATGTACTTTTCCCCCAATTCTCTGGAGGGGAGAAATTGAAGTGAATGTAGAAGAAGAACGAAGAAAAATAAAAAGGACGAAGAATTGGGTTCAAAAAGGGGCAAAAGAAGAGAAGGAAGGAAAAGAAGAGTATTCTAGTACGAGAGAAGGATGCTGAAAAAGGAGTGCAGAAAGGGAAATGGAGAAAAGGTAGTACCTACATAGTAGAACAAGAGAGTGAGAGAATGCATGAAATAATGCACAAGATAGCACGAACGGAGAGAGGGAAAAGAGAATTCGAGAGATATTTTCGGAATGAGTAAAAAAATGGTGAAAGTAAAAAAAAGTAGAGAAGTGCAACAAGAAGAACGCAATGTAAAGAACAAAGAACTGTGCAATGAGGAATATAGAGGAGAGGGAAAAGGAGGAAGAGAACGAAGACAAAGAAGAAGAAGAGAGGAGAACGAAGAAGAAGAAGAGGACAAGAAGGGCAAAATTCAAAGAATAAGAATGAATGAGAGGCGAGATAAATATTTTGAGACGAGAAGGAATAAGAGAAGAAAAAAAGGAAGAGGAGGAGAAGGATTGAGGAAAACGAGGAGAAAGAGTGAAGAAGTGAAGTCCAACCTTCTTAAACTATACAAGTCCCCGTGGGGTCCTCAATTCCAGAGCAGGAAAATACCTTATCCCTCCCTATATGGTGACCCTAGGGCATTTCGCTTACCAGTGTATACAGGGTGTCCCAGAATAATGTTTGTACGGTTTTCTCGAATCCAGCTTGCACTAAAATAAAAAAAGAAAAAAAAAAAGTGATTGAGTGATAGGTGATAGAGTTCCGGAACTCTAAATATATCAAGGAACTCGAATCTTACAGCATTCCAACACCCCAAATCAGTGGAAATAATAACTCAATAATGGAGTTCCCAGTGGCGTAGCGTCCATGTAGGGCGTGTATGGCGGCCATACACTCAAAAATTCCACTCAAATACCCTTAAATATTGAATTTAAATAATTATTGTATTCTTATTAGATAGATATTGTGATAGAAATTAGTGTCCGCCCTACACTTGGAGTTAGATAACGCTACGCCACTGGAGTTCCCCTACCCTAAGAAGTCTCTTAATCAAAGTCTCCTAAAACTTTTGGCACCTAGACCCTATCAATAATTTTCGTCTCATTGTGTTGCTTTTCTTCACCCTGGGTTCTGAAAAAACTCCAGAAAGCAGAAATTCTGAGACACCCTGTTTATAAATATGTAAATGTTTGGTCCCTCCCTTTACTAGACTCCATTTATGCTGTGCAATTTACTTGTAAAAAATACAATAGAAACCAAAGGGTGCATGTGTAGTAATGCACAGTATTTTATAGTTTTGGTTTAAATCGAAAAAAAACTTTTTTTCTTTTTTTTTTTTTCTTAGAAAATTTAGAAAAACAAAAGTGTTTTTCTTTTTTCCTCTTCTTATGAAGTTGGTAGGTAACTTTAGGTTTGGAGCTGAAACCTTACGTTCAAATCGTAAGAATTGACCTAAATTTTCTTCCAATACACCGACCTACCCACCTAGTTTTTTTTTATTTATTTAACCCTCCCCTCCACTCAAACATTCTAAATATCCAAACAATACACTGAAAAAAAAAGGTAAAAAATGATGGATGGACACTTTTCTACCTTCCCCTCCTCCTCCCTCCTCTCCTCTTCTCCCACCCCCCCCCCCCCCCCCTGTCGGGGTTGGGTGGCAGAGCGTCCGAGAATAATGGCAAACATTTTTCATGATTACTTTGAGTTTATTATTTGTTCTAAATGTCGGTGCCGGTATGATGATTAATGAGGGGCCCCCCCCCCCCCACTGGTCAGGGGCACTCAGTGGTCGGGGGGGTGCCCCCCGGAGGGGGGGGGATGTGGTCATAACGGTTTAACGTGGGTCTCCTTTGTTTTCTTTTTTAATGCCCTTTCTTTGAGGTTATGTCTTACTCTTTTAGGAGTAGTTTCTTTGACGTACCTTGGTAGGTACCTACACCTGCCTATATTTTCTGGTGGTAATAGTTTCTTTTATGTCTTTCTTTTTGAGGGACGCCGTCACAGGGCGTCAAATTTTGATCGTTTGATGAGTAAACACAATAATGGAGCTCCTTATACGTAGGTATTTTGGCTCCTAAATTATACGCGTGATGGGGGAAAAATTAAAATGAAAATGACGGTAAAAATGAGAAGAAAACGAAGGAGAAAGAAGAAGACGAAGAGGACAAAGAAGGACCTGAAAAACTGGACAAAAATAATGGCAAAACATAAAAAAAAAGAATCAAGTTAAAAGAAGATTAGAAAGGCAAAGATCAACTGATGATACCGCAATTGGGAGAGATTAGAAGAAAACGACATCAAGATTTTCAGGGAAACTAATGAGCTTCCAGAGGGAAAAAAAGGCAAAAAGTAGGATATTAGCAGAAAAAGAGAAGGCTAGGGAGGGAAAAAATCCCATCCCCTCCAGAAAAAAATCTAATTTTTTTTTTTTTTAGTTGAGCAAATTAAATTACTTTCATTAAGACTCCACTAAGATATGACACGCTTCCACCCAACATCTCTTCCACTTATATCCATGTCTTGGAGGTGTACTTAAAATTTTAATGTTCCGTAATTTTATTTATTTTCATCATTACCTTTTCTGTCCTCTGGGAGAAGCATGGCAGTTTTTCCCTCGTTGTAGAAGGGGGGGGAAGACTGCTACTTTTGCTGGCTATTGTTGCTCAGATGAAATAATATGAAATTTTTCTGTTCTGGGTGGGTTGTGGTGCGTTACCACTAACCCGGCATTTGCCGATCGGGATGATCTGTTTCCTTATTTGTTTAAATGGAAAATCATACTGTTCCGTAATTTTATTTATTTTCATCATTACCTTTTCTGTCCTCTGGGAGAAGCATGGCAGTTTTTCCCTCGTTGTAGAAGGGGGGGAAGACTGCTACTTTTGCTGCTATTGTTGTTCAGATGAAATAATATGAAATTTTCTGTTCTACATACAGGGTGGGTTGTGGTGCGTTTCCACTAACCCGGCATTTGCCGATCGGCATGATCTGTTTCCTTATTTGTTTAAATGGAAAATCATACTGTGTGATCGGCAAATGCCGAGTAAGTGGGAACGGACCTTTAGAGAAAATCTGTTGTACCGACCTTTAGCTCTAGGTGTAGATTTTTAGTCCGTTCGATACCTACCAAACACGCTCGACGTTGCTTAACTTCGGTGGTCCCTTTGGATCTTTTGCATTCAACGCACTCTATCGGCAAATGCCGAGTAAGTGGGAACGGACCTTTAGAGAAAATCTGTTGTACCGACCTTTAGCTCTAGGTGTAGATTTTTAGTCCGTACGATACCTACCAAACACGCTCAACGTTGCTTAACTTCGGTGGTCCCTTTGGATCTTTTGCATTCAACGCACTCCCGCCGCTGGCTCCCCTGTATATTATGATTATTATTTTGTTAAAATGTAATCAAGGCTAACACAGAAAAAATCTAATTGCTAATTTGATCCTTCTCCTCCTCCTTCTTCTCTTCCGCCCCTTCCTCGTTCTTCTCTTTCTCCTCCTCCTTCTTCCTCCTTCTCCTCCTTCCCCTTCTCCTCCTCCTCGTCCTCTTTCGCCTCTTCCTCCTTCCTCTTTTTTCCTCCTCCTCCTGCCCTCTCCTCTTCTCCCTCCTTCTCATTTAACTGCAGATTTCTTCTCCCTCCCCTTTTTTCGCCTCCTCCCCAGGATTTGTGATTTTTGTATACAACACTTGTAAACATTTAATGACCCGTGATGCTATGGCGCTTAATGTTTTGTGATTTTTTTCCACCTTCTCCTCCTCTTTTCTCCTCCTCCCCTACCTCCTCCTCCTCCTCCTCCTCCTCATTTTTACCTACCTACTTAACATTGTGGTGCTTCCTCGGAGGGAGGGAAAATCGTCTTTTTTTTCTTTGTATACAACACTTGTAAACATTTAATGACCCGTGATGCTATGGCGCTTAATGTTTTGTGATTTTTTTCCACCTTCTCCTCCTCTTCTTTTCTCCTCCTCCCCTACCTCCTCCTCCTCCTCCTCCTCATTTTTTCCTACCTACTTAACATTGTGGTGCTTCCTCAGAGGGAGGGAAAATCGTCTTTTTTTTTCTGCATGGCTCCCACTTTTATTTTCGTCCAAAGTCCTCCCTAAAATTTGTGCTGTTCCAAAAAAAAAATGTGGGGTCGATTTGAACTCGTAGGCTCGTATTTTGACCCATATTGGACGTATTATTTCAATTAACCTTTGTAGATATAACCTTTTATTTATTATTAATCAGATACACATATTTATAAGACCATTTATCATCAGATCATCACTTATCAGATGCACATAAATTTCTATTTCTGTTGCATAATATGGCTTGCTCTTTGTCGTTGGAGCAATTCACTTCCATTGAAAATGATCTATTTTCACTCATGGCCTTTATACTTGACGTGCATAGATAAATACATAAATAGATGCATTCTCCAATTCTACATTTCTCCTCTGACAGCGAATTCAGGAGATAAAAATAACGTCTCTACCTGGAAATCCAGAAAAGATTCGAGTCCAAATAGTTACCCTCTACCCACCCAAATTCCGTCTCTACCTGGAAAAGAGTTCCACAACCCACCTAAGTTCACGATGTAGATATCAGAAATAGTTTCTGTTGCAAAAATTATCCCCGTTCCAAGAACAGAATAGAATACACCTCGTTTATCCTGCTGGAATAGGACTGAAAAGTCCCTTTACCCCCGCAGTCCAACCAAGGTCTCATGTATTTACACGGAAATAGCTCCTGACACAGGAATGACTTCTGTGAAATGAGTTTTATAACAGAAATAACTCCGTTAACAAAAAGAATTCCTGAAGTTTCGCAGTCATGTAAGTTGTTGTACCTCTCAGTTAACGCTTCTTGTCGTCTATTAGAGAAGCTAGGTACCTAAATGTATCTATGTATGTAGGTATATAATTTATAGGTACCCACATTGTACATGCGTAGGGACAGGTAGGTTGGTATTTTAAGTGTAGTTACATACTGGGTAGGTGTTTTCTGTGTAGTTATGTGACTTGAACAAACTCCCGGAGTTTCTCGCTCCACTGCGCCCTCTAGATTAGAAGATAGAAGCTCCATCTTGATATCGTTGAGAAAGAGGGAATTTTAAAAAAAAAAAAAAAAAAAAAACTCTATTTACTGAAGAAAAAAAAAAATCCCGTATTTTTTTACTTACATGATGACTTTGATGAAAGATGAGATCAGAGGAAAAAGTTATAACAAAAGTCAGCAAAAAGTTTTTCCAGGTTTCCTTTACGTAGGTATTTGTAATTTCGTAATGAGGTTACTAAACGAAGCCCAATAGAAGCCCATAGCCCAGTTTTCGGCCGAAAGTCGGGACAAAATTTCAGAGAGAGTACCTATACCTACTGGAGAGAAGAAAGAGGTATCTTTTTAAAACTTGAATTGGACTCGAACCAACAACCTCTAGATCCGAACTTCAAAGGCCCATCATGATAACCATTTCACGACTGCGCTGCGGTTAGTTCCACCACAATTCTACGTATTTCCGACTAATATCCAGACGGGTAATTTTTCTTAATAAACTCAAAATTAATAGCTTTTCTTTTTCTCTCCCCCCCCCCAGAAAAGTCTTAAGGGAAAATTAATTAAGAAAAAATCTACATTGCCAAGCCTATCCCTGCTTTCCTAACCTCTTGAAACTTTTTTCTAAGTCAAACTTTAAACTTTTTACCTAAAAAAGAGTAAAATACGGACAAACCAAATGCAAAATTTTCAAGTTAAAACTTGCAACTCGGATCTTTCGTTCATTCAGTATCTACCGAAGAGGGGAATAAGGGATGAATGGGGCTTTACAAAGGGGAAATTTATTTAGAACAACGTGTCTAGGTGTGTTTTTTTCCCTCCTATTTTTGGAGAAAAGGGAAATAATCTTTCCCTTCTTCCCGCTCTACAAGTTTATTCTTACACTGGCAAGTTGTAAACATTTTTTAAAACTAGATAGTCCCCCCCCTCCTTTTCCTTTTCTCTCTGTTCCTTCTCCTCTTCCTCCTCCTCCTCCTCCTCCTTATCTCCTTTTTCTTCTTCTTCCTACACCTTCTTATCCACCTACAATTTGAGATGACATTTATTTTTGTCCGTGTTTTGTATGTACACCCAAAACCGACATCTCACACAACTATTCCGTTTTTACTTTTTTCTAGAAGAGAGAGAGAGAGAGAGAGAGAGAGAGAGAGAGAGAGAGAGAGAGAGAGAGAGAGAAAGAGAGGAAGAAATACTGAGGAGGAAGGGGGAAGAAAGAGATAGAGAGAAACAGAGAGTCAGAGAAGAGGAGAAAGAAATACTGAGAGAGAGAGATGGGGAAGCAGAGGCGAGAAAGAGAAGGGAAAAGGAACAAGAAGAAGAAGAAGAAGAAGAAGAAGAAGAGAGAGAAAGGTTTATTTTCACCTACAAATTTACTGCTTGCTTGAGATTAGAATTTTCGTTTACAGTGTGACTCAACGTTCCGTGAAGTGACTCACTACATGCTGCATAGGAATTTACTATGTAACTTCCATCTAACTTTAGGTGGCATAAGTCAGAAACTGAGGTTCCTAGGTCAGCCGCATTGTGATCTCATATGAGACCTAGCGCTTGTGTAGTTTTCATAAGTTCCATGGAAGCCCCTCTTAACAGTTTTTTTTTTTTTTTTTTTTTTTCTTTCTTCTTTTCTCTCTCGTTTATCATTTCTGTTTTTCGCTCACTCCATTGGAGTTTAAAGGAGAAAGGGAGAAAAGAGTCTAACAGAGGCTTGCTCTAGCTATATATCTGTTTTTCTACAACCATCTTTCTGTACCTCTCACACTTTCTCTTTCTTACTCGTTCTTTTTAACCGCTTCCTCCTCTTTCTCCTTCTTCTCTTCTCCTCTCCTCGTGCTCTTCTTCTCTTTCTCCTCCTCTTCCTTCTATTCTTTTTCATCCTAATCTTTCTTCTCATCCTCCTTCTCCTTGTCCTCCTCTTTCTGCTCCTTGCATCCTCCTCTTCCTCCTTCTCCTCCTCCTCATCCTCCTCCTCCTTCTCCTTCTCCTTCTCCTCCTCCTCCTTGTACTAGACGGCTATAATTTGCACCTCTCCCAGAACTTTCATCCAATGAGGAGGCGTAGCTCCAGAATTCCTCAAAGCTTTCCGGGAAATTGCTTTTGGAACATTTTATGATAAAGGGGACCAGAAGTTCTGTCCTATTTTGGGAACCTTTTGCTTTTGGAACATTTTATCATAAAAGGGACCATAAAGCGTACTAGAAGCTTTGTCCTACATATTTTGGGAACTTTTTGAGGACCTTTTAGATCTCTGCGCGCGTGAGATTCAGATTGATAAACGAGTAGGAGGATGAATGAATTTTCGTTTGAACTATAGGTAGGTTCCATTTTGTCCTATACCTACGTGTGTAATTGGATAACCTATCAATGAGATGCCAAAAAAAGGACTTATAAACAATAGAACGACAATAGTACCCAAATATGTATACAAATATAGTACCTATCCAAATCTTTAATTACTCTAATAGCTTTTTATTGGGAAGAAACTGGATAGGGAGGAGAATTGAATAGAGGAGGAGAGGGAGGGAAAACTTTTAGTAAGGAAAGGAAAAACATAGAGGAAGGAAATCATTTATTTATCTATTGTGGTTTCGGCCGTAAGTCTAGGGGAAGAAGTTTTTACTATTTTCCAAGAGGTTTGATAGAGGGAACTGTAACTGCTAAGGTCTTATCGTCCCGAAAGTGAAGAGAGATCAGAGAAGAAAGAAAGGATAGGAGAAAGTCTGCCGTTCCGAGCACGAACCTTATCTGTTTAGGATTGAATCCGTCCCGGGCGGGGCGGGCGGCAATTGAAGCGTTCACAGGCTGGCGGAGAAAGTTTCATGTACCTAAGGCCATCCACTCACTATCAGGTAGACCTGACAGGTACACCTGATCAGGTCCGCTTGTCAGGACTACCTGGTAGTGAGTGGCTGGCCTAATAGGCAATGCAGCTTATGTTTTCGATACTAAAGGCAAAGTAGAAAAATTATTAGAGTGTTTTCCCCCCCTCCCTTTCTTTCCCCTTTTTCCTCGAGGGAAAAGAAGAAGAAAAGAATCCAATAAAAGAAAGTTTTCACATAAATATTATCATTATTATCAAATATTGTTATCCATAAGTTTTATGAAGCTCAAGCCACCATTTTCCTTTACCTACCTCTCCCCTCTATGTACCTATGAGTACCTTCCTCCTTGTCTTCCCTCATCTCTCTCTCTCTCTCTCTCTCTCTCTCTCTCTCTCTCTCTCTTTCCTTCTCATTCTCTCTCTGAGAAGGAAATTCACTCTCTCTCGAGGAGAGAGAGTGTGAGAGAGAAAAAACGAACTTTGAATCTGCTGAGGAATCCGAGAATTGAACTGAGGACATAGTGTTCTGGTACCCAATGGGGCGAACCGGCTTTGGAGTTTTGCAAGTTGCTCAGAATTTTTTCCTTCTAACGTTCCCCTAAACCCTACTCACAGTATACGGTACCGTAATTATGGTCCCTTACCCATATTATATGACCTCCTTCACCTGTCAGATTCGTATAAGCTTATCCCATTCTTTGGGGCAGTTGCCCCTACAGGCTACACTTAAGACCCAAGCCTCAGAGTGGCCTTTTTGTGTATGGAGTTGAGCATAAATTAGAAATAAATAAAGCTTACCCCTAAAGGGGATTTAGCTAAAAAGAAAAAAAAAAAAAAAAAAAAAAAAAAACC
>NW_007380334.1:53748-54858 GCF_000475195.1 Diaphorina citri | reverse complement strand
AAAATTAACCCCTTTTCCCTTTTAATAAACTTATTTTTTTTTTTTTTTTTTTTTTTTTTTTTTTTTTTTTTTTTTTTTTAGAGGTATGATGTTTGATAGAGGGAACTGTAGGTAACTGCTGAGGTCTTATTGTCCCGAAAGTGGAGAGAGAAGAAAGACAGGATAGGACAAAGCTAGCCGTTCCAAAAACGAACTTTATCCGTTCAGGATAAATCCAGACATGCTACCAACCAACCAAGCTAACTAGGCTGACTCTGAAAGGAAAATCCAACTATGTTTCTGATGCTTCAGTGCAGCTTGAGACTCTTGAGCGCCAGTAATTTGTTCATAAATATGACCCCTTTTTTTCCTTCGAGGCGCTTTAACTCTGGAATACCAGGTCGTTCACGTCACAAAATTCAATGACCCTTAACCTAACATGTATTTTTCTTGTTCATAAATATGACCTTTCATTTCTTTTGAGGCACTTCTGGAATACCAGGTCGTTCACGCCGCAAAATATGGTCCTTAACCTAACAACATGTCCTTTTTCTTCTTCTCCAGAGAGCTTCCCCCTCTTGCTCATCCTGACGGGGGTCATCGGGTGTGTGGTTATCCTAGTGGCCCTGACCATGGTGGTGATCCTATGTCAGCGTAAAGTGAAGAAGCCTCCCCCTGGGAACGGCATAGAGCATCATGTGACCGCAGATGGCGAGAAGAACCAGTGTAAGGAGTCGGATAACTCGTCCAATATTTCGGATATCAAGTTGGAGTTCCGGACCGGGTCTTCGGTAAGTGATGAACTTCATTTTTTGTTTATGCGTAGGCTCTTGGTAGTAATAGAGACATTTTTTGCAAAATATATTAATATTATTAAGTGGATCGATAAATTTCGATCGATCGATTGATTGATTCAAAACGTGCAATATTTTGCTTCCAAGTGTCCGTCAATCAAATTTCAAGATCCAAAATCAACAGCACTTATTAGGCTCCAAAAGCAATAGTACTTATTAAAGAACTTGCTATTTCTCTATCTTGCTTAAAGTCACCAAAGGCTGTAGCGAGATGAAGCGACATTTGTTTTGTTTTGTTTTGTTTTTTTTTTTTTTTTTTTTTTTTTTTAAAAAAAAG
>NW_007380334.1:46857-53619 GCF_000475195.1 Diaphorina citri | reverse complement strand
GGGGGGGGGGGGGGGGGAATCAAATCCAATTTCTTCGAAAATATAAGTACCGAACATACAGGGTGATTTTAAAAAAGGAGCCACCTTGAATGTCTCGAGTACCGATTGGCATTTGGTAAAATGCAAAAACACGGACTTTTTTTTTTTATTTCGAGGGGGAACCTTTTTCTAATGGTCTTGAAGTTTGTAGCATTACCAGGGCCGGGTCCAGGGGGGGGTCGTTGGGGGTTCCCAAGTAAAGTTTTTAAGTTGACCCCCCTGGGGGCCGGCCCTGCTAATGGTAAAAACTAAAAGTCCTTTATAAGGTATTTCCCCCTATCCCCCTCGAAATAAAAAAGTGTGTGTTTTTGCATTTCACCGAATTCTAAACCGGTACTCGATATATTCAAGGTGACTCTTTTTAAAGATCACCCTGTATAAGTATCGTCTCCTATTCTATTAAAACGAAAGCTTAAAGTTCAATTAGTAGTGGTGTGGGGGCAGCACGAGATCACATCAGGGCCGTAGGGCGGGGGCTTGGTTCGGTAAGGAGATCGCATGTACCTAATACCTACATACCTATAGATTATTTCGCTGAAAGGAAGGGTATTATAGGTATTTCTGAAAGGACTTTTTGAATAAACGATGTTCTGAGATTTTATTCGACGATTTTTGTTTTCTTTTGTCTGTTTCACTAAAAATTTCGAACCGTCAGCGTCAGTTAGTCCATTTTTTAATTTGGCAAAAATATTCACAAAGCAATACAAACACCAGACCAAACAAAGAAAATTTTCACTTGAGATTTTGGGACGGATCCCCTGATCAATCTTTAACGAGCCCCTTTACTGGAAATCCCAGTTAAATGTTGACGTAATACCGCTGTCACCCATTAAATAATTAATTAATCATAATGATCATCATATCAAAAGTATTTTTTAAAAGTGTTAATGAATATTGGTGGCTAATCTTGTGAACAATAAAAACCCGGCTTTTATTTCGACTTGAGCCTTTTTTTTTGTCTGAAACTTATCGTAGAATGGACTTTAAAAGAAAACATTATTTCAAGGTGTTAGTGAAAACTGTTTGCTAATCTTTTAACCGCCTTTTATATCTTATCGATTTATCGAATTATCTTTTACATTTGCTAGTTTTCGATATCGTGCAAAAGAAGGACGTGTTTTCATTCTTTATTCAATTGACATTTTTCTTCAACGACCGATTTTGTTTATATATTTTCAAAGTTTGTCATCTGTTCATTAAGCTCCTTACCTCTTTATCAAAATGAAAATCAGTACCATTTTCCAGTTGCTATTCCCCAGTTTCAAGCTATGCTGCTCTCATGTGGGTAAGGTATCCGCATATTTTCGTTCCACCAAAAGAGCGAGGATTACGACGATATAGGCCACTGAATCAACTGATTCTACAAATTTAACCCAGAGCCAATCAAGGTTGTGTACATACGTTTTGTTCGTCGTTGTTTATTGTCGTTATGTTTTGTACTATTGTACGTATTGTGTTGTTATTCTGTGTACTTAATACTGTACAAAACTTTCCAAGGACACTGTTTGGATAAAATTTATGTGTCTTTAAAAAATATTGTTTCGAACGAAAGAATCCATTCATTTTTTCTCAATCAGTATTCTCATTTCTTCAATATCGATTATTTTTTCTCCTTTTTATCTCTTTTGTTTTCTTTATTTTCTAGACATTCTATTAGAGTTTGTAAGGGTTTACAAGGCAATTATTAGATTTTTTCCTCAATACTTATACTTCCGTAACTGGTAAAGCATACCAACTTAGCCACCTGTCTCCCCCCTGACATTTGTTAGCCACAATTCCCAATTTAGTTTTGTTTCTCCTACTCCCAAAAGATTTTTCCAGGTCCTTTCTTCTAATTACTTTCCTGTTTTGTACCTAATTCCATTTCTAATGCCATTCTACCTAAATCTAAAAATTAGAGAAATAAAAGGAATCCCAAGAACGAAAAAAACCTCGGCCCCGCCGGAAATCGAACCCGGACCTCCTGCGTGCAAGCCTAGTGTGATACCCACTCGGCCACGGAGGTTGCTTTAATCCAGAGTTTAAGAAATACTGGCCTGTGTAAATCAAATGGGTGATGTCGAAGAAACCCCTTAACATGGTGTTAACTCTCAGTGCTAAGATCAACCATAAAGCATAAGGCACCTCAGTAGGTTGGTGCATTCAACATGATTTTTGTCACTAGCTCATGCTTCTGCAACTAGCCCAGTTTATTGAGAGAATTTTAGCTAGAATTTTACATCCCAAGAAAACTCTCAATAATGATTACAAAATTAGAATGATTAATTGATTACCTACATATTGAAATTTGTAATCAATATCCAAATAAGTAGGTATGTATGATGAATTGATTCTTGTCGCTCGATTATCATCTGTCAAATTAGATTGTCTATAGATATCTATATCGTTACCTATTGTAATCTCATATCTTCAGAATCTCCCTATTCATATCTATCATATCAATAATTCACATTGATAAGTCATTATTTTGTCAAGTTATATTTTTTCCCACTATTCGCCGAATAGAGGCTCTTTGTGCGAGCGCCCAAGTGCGCAAATTGTTCGCCTGTACGCGCAAAATATGCACGAAATTCTGGCTTACTTGTGCGAAATGTGCGCAAAATTTCCGCAAATTATCTCGCGCAAAACAAGGGCGGGATTGCTGCATCCCAAGAAAACTCTCAATAATGATTACAAAATTAGAATGATTAATTGATTACCTACATATTGAAATTTGTAATCAATATCCAAATAGGTAGGTATGCATGATGAATTGATTCTTGTCGCTCGATTTTATCATCTGTCAAATTAGATTGTCTATATCTATATCGTTACCTATTGTAATCTCATATCTTCAGAATCTCCCTATTCATATCTATCATATCAATCATTTATTCACAATGATAAGTCATTCTTTTGTCAAGTTATATTTTCCCACTATTCGCCGAATAGAGGCTTTTTGTGCGAGCGCCCAAGTGCGCAAATTGTTCGCCTGTACGCGCAAAATATGCGCGAACATCTGGCTTACTTGTGCGAAATGTGCGCAAAATTTCCGCAAATTATCTCGCGCAAAACAAGGGTGGGATTGCTGCAAAAAAGACATGTTCTCCCGTCCTTGAACGTGAGCGATATAATCATACATAGATATTAGAAATCGTTTTCATAGAAACCCATTCAATTATTCATGTTTTCCCCTCTTCATTAATTCGATATTTTTTTTGTAATTAATAAAATTGAACAAATATTTTGTAAAGATAATTTACAAAGTGAACCCCGTCTAGTCGCTAGAAATTAAGTTGTTATAAATTGAACTTTCATTTCTTGCCTATTTTCGTGTAAATAAATAGTTATCTTGGTACGTATTTCTTTGAAAAATAGAAATAGATAAATTAAATTACCTACAAAATAGGAAGTGTAGGTAAATTCATGATTGTCTTGCCCAACACCTCAACCGTATAGGCTGCAGAGAATCACCCACCTGTCCACTCTGCACTCAACAAGCTGTCATGAATGCAGACCACCTGCAGACATGCCCAGAACTCACGGATCAAGACAACATCATCGCAAAATATTGGGACGCGAGGAGGAAAATGACCTGATAGTCAATTCCCAGCATTTGATACCAACCAACCAACCAACCAACCAACCATAATTATACAAGAGGAGGCATATTGCATATACCAACAATCCACTTGGTTCTTTTGGCACAACAAGTTAAGCGCGTGGTATGAAACCAAAATTAAAAAACCAATTTGAACCAGATCTTTGGAACAATTTCTCCTACATTTTCAATAATACCTCACAGCTTTAACAAGTGGTACATTTTTCAATTCACAACTGATACTTTCCTTTCAAATTTACCACAAATGCCATTTCATTTTGGCACATTTTAAGCGCAAGGCATCACTGAATATTTCGAAAGCATCTTTCTCTGGATACCTCAAGAGAATTTCACCAACTTTCCCATAATAATAGAAAAAGTACTCCTACTTATCCAAAAATTTTCATTTACAACTGATACCTGGTAGATACATTTCTTTTGATTTCTCAAATTCAGATGGATGGCACATTTTAGGCGCAAGGCATCACTTTAAGTCTTTCGAAAGCAGCTTTCTCCAGGGCCTCCCTATGGTCAGGGGGGGCAATGTTAATCAGGGCATGGGCACGTTGACGCAGGGTTTTGCCAAATAGGAAGGCAATTCCGTGTTCTGTCACCACGTAGTGGACATGGGCTCTTGTGGTTACTACTCCCGCTCCTGGGAATTATGACAAAATAATAGGGAATTAGATAAAAATAGATAAATGGAATAAGATTGTATTAACTTATTTTGTTGGTACACACACTTGGTAAAACAATTTAAAGTATAAAAAAACTCAAATTCAAAAACTTCTTTGTTTCACTTCAAATAAAAGTAAAACAAAAACCCCAAAATAGATCATTAGACCATGCATGTAAGTCTTTCGTTAGCCCTTCTGTTTCTTCGCTTTTTCCTGTGTTCAGACAGGGTCGGCGTTTTTTCGCTTTGAGCTGACATTTGGTTTTGGCTACAAATAATTTAATAATAGACTCTTGAGTGGAAGGCAACCACTAGGCGAGGTTAACGCCTTAGGCGTTCTCTACCACCTAACCCTTAGAGCTCTATTATTATGTGGTCAAATTCTCAAATAAATGAGGATAAAATTCCATACCTCGGCTGGGATCGAACCCACGCCCTCCTGATTACCAGGCGAGCGTCTTGACCACTACGCCACCGAGGCAGGTATTTTCCGCTTAGTAATGAAGCTTTTCCAGCCCGATCGACAGAAAAAAACCGATAGCGAAGAGAGAAGAAAGACAAGATAAGAGAGAGCCGTTCCGAGAACGAACCTTATCTGTTTGGTATAAAATCCCTCCTGGCTGGAATCGAACGCGCGAGCCAGTCAACTCACGTACGAGACCCCACGCAACGCAACGTGATGTATTGGAAAGAGGTTTTTTTCAGAGGTTTTTTTAATGACTTGACAAGTTGGCAACAGTGTTACAGTGCAATGAAATGTTACCGCGAATATTTGAATTTTGACAGAAAAGTTTTTGTGTTTTGTGGAAGGGGAAGGTGGAAGAGAAAGACTGAGACTGAGGAGAAGTGAGAACAAAAGGAAAGAACAAAGAAGAAAGAAAATTGATAAAGACAAAGCAATAAGGTCAATAAACGGGCTTATTTGCTGATAAAATATTACTTTTTGCTGATAGTGATAGTTTTTTTGATTTCATGAAACAAAGGTTCAAATCGTTTCATTGTAGGGCTGGTGTTTTTCTTTTGTCAGATAAATCACCTACCTAGCAATTGCCTGTCAGGTCTGCCTGAATCTGAAGCCTGAAACAACACCTGAAAAGGAAAGAAACATAAAGGTGCAGTATTTCTACAGGCAGTCATTAAAGTTTGTGGAATACAGTCTTATACCCATCTACAACAAAATGTCCATTTTGTGACAACAGCTGCACATAATCGACCCCACTTCCATCTTGATCTTGGTAATGCATAGAAGAGAGTCACATCCAAGTGTTCCTGTGAAAAATGAATACCCTTTTTCAACTGACTCTACTCCTGATTCTAAATGGAGTAAACTTGAAATTA
Source organism: Diaphorina citri (assembly GCF_000475195.1). Taxonomy (NCBI): domain Eukaryota; kingdom Metazoa; phylum Arthropoda; class Insecta; order Hemiptera; family Psyllidae; genus Diaphorina; species Diaphorina citri. The sequence goes on along the minus strand of NW_007380334.1, from coordinate 47,986 downwards.
GTTGAAAACCCCAACAGCAACCAGGAATCTCATCATGAGACTGATAAAGCCCATCAGGAATGTGCCGATGGATCAGAGATACCATCGCTACTCATCTGCGGACTTCGCAGACGCTGTCTTCCCTTCTCTCAAGCCGGTGAGTGTTCACATTAGCCGTACGTTCCTTGAAACTGGGGTCTTTTTTGACGAAATTCCTGTGCGGAGTCCAGTATGTGGGACTATTGACTATTGCATCCGTATGTTCCTTGAAATGGGGGTCTTTTCTATCACCTTTTTAAAGACTCTAGGGGGAGAAATCTTGAGACCTAGATCTGTCAGACAGTCTGATATACATAGTTCAACGGCCTGAGAGAATGTGGTCTGACAGACAGTCTGTGCGTGAATGGCGAGTATTATGACCTGACGGTTTCATTAATGTTTCTTCTTCTCTCTCTTCCCAACAGGATGGTCACAACAACAACGGCTACGTATTCTCCATTCAAGGAAAGGATAGAAAGGGTAAGAAAATGCTGAAATCAAAAAAGTTTATGAAAACTGGCTCTCAAGTAGCACTGAAGCATCAGGTGGTGGTTATGAACAGGACTTTCAGCTAGGCTAGGCTTGACTTGGGGAAAAAATATCAATTTTCTAGCTCAACCTTAGAATTGTGTAGTTACCTTACTTCTTCAATGCCAAACTACTAGGGTAACTGCTTTGAGCTGTTATTTGGTTTTTGCTACAAAATTTTTACAAGTGGTTGCCCTTTTGCAATCAACCTATGCTATATCTTTAGCAAAGGAAATTTCAGGCTGGTGTCCTCCTTATTTAAAGTAGTCAACCAGAAAAACTTCAACACTGCTAGAAATTTTCATGACATAGTATTTATCTACCCTTGTGTTGCTGACTTTTTTTCTGTTATTTTTCCACAGTTTCACCCTGGTACAAAGGTAGTGATCCCAGACAACTACAGCAACTGGGCAAGTTTGGAGCCTATGTGGAATCAAGTGCTGTTCTTTGGGTCTTTGGTCATGAAAATGTCTCAAAATCATCCTGAAGGAATCCATCTCATTGGTAAATAAAATTATTTGTATTATTACTAAAGGAGATAACAACCTCTTTGCTCCCCCTTTTTGTGGCCAGGCACAGGTGG
>NW_007380334.1:43175-43934 GCF_000475195.1 Diaphorina citri | reverse complement strand
TCTAACCCGACGCGTGTTTTTTAATTCCACTTCCCCTACTTTAGCGTCAACGCTGCGTCTTAAATCCCTGATGCAAGTCTCGAGTAGCTTCAGGTTCCGCCATATTGTAATTGTATTGAGGGAAATGAAAAAAAATGTTTCGTAATTTCTCCACTAGATGTCGTCATGTTTGTTGAATTTCCACATTTTACCCCCACTCCTGACGCAGAGTGAACGCCGCATCGATGCGGCGTAGGAATGAAAAACAGACCTTAAGCAGGGTATATTCTATTCTACATTCTAGTCCCCCCCCCCTCTACTCACCTTCCATTGCCTTCAGCTTCTCCGTGTCTCCCTTCTGCCGCCAAATCTCCCCCTCCTTTACCGCCTGCATGAGAGCTCCGAAATGGGGGGACAATATCTCCTCCACATACTCTACACTCCGCGAGTTCAACTGGTCGCGAAAACTCTCCACCTCTTTCGAGTTGTCCCGGGTTCGACCCTGGAAAATGAAAACAAAAAATAGGAATAGGTGTAGGTGGGGACACGGTTGATCCAGTGGTAACGCGCTTGCTTGCCATGCAGAAGGTCCCGGGTTCGAATCCCACCATCGACAAAAATTTGTACTCGTTTTTCGATTGCAAATATTTCAACGGGTTACTTTCTGGTGTTCCCGTGTTGACCCAGCACCTAAATGGGAAGTATTGTGCCCCTTCTCGCCCATCTGACGAAAGGCAAACTACGGGATGGGCATGCCACGCCACAGGCCACATCAAGCGT
>NW_007380334.1:39803-41365 GCF_000475195.1 Diaphorina citri | reverse complement strand
CCAGCCTAGTTAGCTTAGTTGGCAGTGCGTCTGCCTTGTAAGCGCTAGGCCGCGGGTTCGATTCCCGCCCGGGGCGGATTTTATCCTGATGGGATAATGTTCGTTCTCGGAACGGCTGGCTTTCTCCTATCCTGTCTTCGGGACGATAAGACCATAGCAGTTACAGTTCCCTCTGTCAAACCTCTTTTTATAAAAAAAACGTCTTAAAAAAAAAAAAAAAAAAACTCTCACCTCCTCCAATAGCAAGGCTAGCAATCTGGTTACTCTCTCACTCGGATAAGATTCACCAATCATATTGATAGCGCTGGAGAATTCTGCATATCTCCGAGCAAGCGTAGTATGAGGCCGCATATCTTTGGAATAGCGTGACGGGTCGCAATCACGCACACTCTGAATATTCAGCTCGAACACGTACTCGAACCTGCGGACATCGGATTGGGAGTCGTTTAGTTCAAAGTTGTAGACCAGACTCTTTATTGGTTTTAAGTATAATTCAGTGTACACAAATACAAGAAATTACAAACAAAGGGCGAAATTATTGCCTGGGGCAATCTCTATTATTAATCGTTACAAAAGAAGAATTACTTTCCTTCCTATGCGATAAGGAAAGTAAACAAGCTGGGCCCGTCCCTCCGGGAATTTTTTAGCCCGTAGTTTATTCGATCGTGGTTAAAGAATACCTATGTACCTACCTAATTTGTTTAATATTCAGTTTATTATTATTCTTGATTTGATTTTTTAATTTTACTTTCATGTAATGATTTAAAATCAAGACTAGAGCCCGTTCTCCCTTTATTCCCAATATAGTGTACAAGTCACCCATCCATTTATTGGCCTTGCTCGGCGTAGCTTAACATAGATGACGCTAAAACCGGTCTTAAAAGATCGACTGAAGTGTTATCTAAAACTTTCTCGATTTGAGTTCATAGGTCGTCGCGACAAATTTCAAGATCAGAGCTCATTATTTTGTGTGAGAAAATGTGAAAAAAAAAAAAAAAAAAAAAAATCCCAAAATTACCAAATGAACTTTAATTTTTTTTTTGGCTTTATGGTTCTCTGGACAAATTTGCACCAACCATTTTCGTGTGTCCTGGTAAAAAGAACCTTTAATTTGATTATATAGGTCGACCAGGTTTGAATAAGTCATTCTATGGGCACAGACATGACAGCGACACCGAAGCGAATACAATGAGTCCGTCCCTTATACCTTTTTATTACTATGTAATAATAAATGAAGGACGACTAAAAAGGCGCAGGGCGCTTGTCCCCACACTAGGCCTCCAAAGGGGACTTTTGTGAATGGTAGATTTGTATAAAGACCTTCGCAAGCATGTATACAGTAACGTAAACCCAATCAAGCAAAGTTTTGTACTCCACCCATGGCCTGAATGTTTTACCTAGGGCACAGTATTTCTCAGAGTTCCCAATACGTTGTCCAGGGCAGGCACGGCTCTCTTGTGACACAGGCATCTTGATATCGGAACCACCAGATCGAATACATGGGACGACTATTAGCTTCTCTATGCCCTATCCATGCCTGAAATTCTTTCTACTCTAGGCCA
>NW_007380334.1:30597-31140 GCF_000475195.1 Diaphorina citri | reverse complement strand
TGCCTGAAATGTCTTACCTAGGCCATAGTATTTTCTGCAGATGTTCCCAATACGTGTCCAGAGCAGGCACGGCTCTCTTGTGACACAACATTTGATATCGGAACACCAGATGAATACATAGGAATAGACCAATAGCATCGTACGAGCCTTCCACGTGAGTTTTGAGGTTTTTCTGAAGAAAGAAAACGACAAAAAGTCAATAAAGATTAAAGTCGCGTTACCACCATGGTTCGTCTCAGGATTGAGTTCAATCCGAGGTTGACCTGGCTATTAAGTACAGAGAAGGGTGCAAGAGTCCTACATACTGGACTCCGCACAGGAATTTCATAAAAGACCACCATTTCAATGTAATGTAAGCCAGCCTAGTTAGCTTAATTGGTAGTGCGTCTGCCTTGTAAGCGCTAGGCCGCGGGTTCGATTCCCGCCCGGGGCGGATTTTATCCTGATGGGATAATGTTCGTTCTCGGAACGGCTGGCTTTCTCCTATCCTGTCTTCCTTCTCTCTTCGATTTCGGGACAATAAGACCATAGCAGTTACAGTTC
>NW_007380334.1:20733-24962 GCF_000475195.1 Diaphorina citri | reverse complement strand
CTAGGCTAGTCATTGGTGTCAGAGGGCGGGTTATTGGGTGGGGGTCGTCGATTGAAACGGTCGTGCCTGAAAATTTCATCCCCTTTTCGAAACTTCCTCCCTCGAGGCTTAAAAGGACTACTTGAAGCCAGTTCAAGCAAAAGGCCGGAAAAGACGAAACTTGAAAGCCGACAACGACTATTTCCATCGAACGGCCCCACCCGTAACCCCGCCTCTGAGCACGATGACTTGCCAAGCCCCTCGAAATTTTCTTAAGCGCGTAGAAAATAAAAAAGAGCTAAAAAAGGGGGGAAGAACAAAAGGTAAATAAAAAAATTAGATAATAATAATAAAGTCAGACCGAAGGGTTAAATAGAAGGTTTAAAAAAGCTAAATAGTAATAAATATCTCAAAATATGTTTAAATGGTTTTTTTTGACAATGATGTTATTTTAAAAAGCGGAGGTTCATTTTTCCTGTTGGGCTAAAAAACTGCAAAAAAAAAAAAAAAAACAAAAAAAAAAAAAAAAAAAAAACAGCCGCATAGGTTAAAACATCGTTTGATCCTCCTAATGTTTCTCTCTCTTTTTCAGTAGTCTGGTTGTGGGTTCTCGGGTTTTGTAGTCTCTAAGGTCTTTTAATAGTGGGGTTCGCCACACCAGCCCAAAGCTAAAGGGCTTTATAAAAGGGACATCGTTTTTTTTTTTTTTTTTAATCCCATTTGTGATTTGTCAATACATGTATTATGAATTTTATTAAACCACCCTATTTAAACAAGCATCCAGAGACAGCAGGCTTTGCCAGTGGGCAGTCTTTCTTGGGTGCGTGTTGCAAAGAATTAAAGTCACCTGGGGCGGGTAGCCCTCGACTTATGTTTGGGTTTTACGGGGATTCGACCATTCTCATGAACTAAGACGCTAGGGAAATGAAATGGTCGTGTAAAATCTTCAACCGAGTCAGATTATACCGTCCCGTTGTACCAAGTAAGGAGTCAGAATCTAGTTACGTCTGTACCAAGTAAGGAGGTCAGATCTATCCGATCGTGTACCAAGTAAGGAGTCAGATCTATCCCCGTCGTGTACCAAGTAAGGAGTCAATCTATCCCGTCTGTACCAAGTAAGGAGTCAGATCTATCCCGTCGTGCACAAAGTAAGGAGTCTAGATCTATTCCGTCGGTGTACCAAAGTAAGATCAGATCTATCCCGTGTCGTGTACCAAAGTAAGGAGTCAGATCTATCCGCGTGTACCCAAGTAAGGAGTCAGATCTATCACGTCGTGGTACCAAGTAAGGAGGCTTCAGATCTATTCCGCTCGTGTACCAAGTAAGGAGTCAGATCTATTCCGTCGTGTACCAAAGTAAGGAGTCAGATTATCCCGTTCGGTGTACCAAGTCAAGGGGAGTCAGCATCTATCCCGTCGTGCAAAAAGTAAGGAGTCAATTATTCCGTCGTGTAACCAAGTAAAGGAGTCAGATCTACCGTCGTGTACCAAGTACAGAGCTCAGATCTATCCCGATCGTGTACAACTAGAGGATTGTCAACCTACAATACGGGTGACCTTTACCAGGGTGTGGTCCGTTGCCTATAGTCTTGCTCAAACGGGACAAACAGCTCTCAAGCATTTAGGCTCCTGAGCAAAAGCCACATGTAGAAACCACAGGGCATCGAGGTGGTGACTAAGCAGAAGGCACTTCACTGGTTTACCGACGTTTTATATCCTTCTCTCTCCCTTCTCTTATTTATATCCCTTTCTTTTTATTGACGAATGATGTATGTTTACGAAGTATTACAGAATTGGTTCCTACCAAAAACGTCAGAGCAACAGATCAGTCCCGAACCAACTATCGCGCAGACGGAACATTCGCGATCCAGCGAACCCAAGCTAGGGGCGGGCGCCGTTTAAAATAGGACTTACCTATTACCAAGAAGAGCCTTGCGACTGATAGAAGATAAAGGACAGAAGGCAGAGACTCCTAAAGCCCTGCTATTCTGGAATCGTCAATGTCAAGGGGGATCCTAGTGTGAGAAAAACAAAAAACAAAATACTCACGCCAAAATAAAATAAAATTCTTTCTTTTCTTCCGTGTTAGAGGATTGAAATACATTTTTCTGTCATAGTAAAAGTGTATGTGAGCGACTCCTATAACCCCGGCCTTTTACACGATCTTATATATTTCCAATCCCGCGCGTTAAATCTTTTCCTTCTAAAAAAAAAATTTCTCCAACGAAACTCTGGTTTCTTCCCTTGACTATTTCACACGTCTTCGACACCCTCCTATCTTTATAATGGTTTCTTTACCTATCCTCTTTCCTTTGTGGTCTTCACGTATTTTCTATATTCTAGTAAATTCACCTGGGTGCGCTCAGCCTCGTGACCTCGTGATTTTTTTTTCTTTCTTTCTTTCTTTATTCTTGCTTTTCTCATTTTTCTTTTTTCTTTCTAATTTAATTATTTCACCATTTTTTGATACTTTTTTGGTACCTATATTTTTTTCTTCTTTGGAAATATTGAATCCGAATTTATACCCAGATATTTTTTTATCTTCACAAAAAATCATTTTTCCTATTTTCCTCAAGTATTTTTCTTTTTCTCTCTCTCTCTCTCTTTTGTTTTATGAAATTTTTCACAAACGCTAGCTGAAGAAGCAGTGACCAGGCTGGGAATCGAACCCAGGCCCATTAGAAGCTAGTCTTGTACTTCTTAATCTCGACCATGATGTAGTGGATATTATCCAGCTGGTTGCGTACATTGGGGGACAGGAGGTCTTGGAAGCGATGATAGTATTGAACCAGATGGGTGAAGGCTAGCTGCAGAAGTGTGGATCCGGTGACCAGGCTAGGAAATGAGGATAGAACCTCGGCGTTGATGTTCTCCAGGGATTTCTTCCAGCGCTCGTTGAAACTCTTGACGATACTCTCGAATTTACCTGTGGAAACAAGGATAAAGCAAATTAGGAGTTATGAATACAGTGTGTATTTTTCTTCGGATTATCTCATATCTCAAGTCCAATTTATACCCAGTTAACAGAGAGTTTTTGCACTGCTTAACTTGCATGACCAAGACGTAAGTTGACCAAAACATGTTTCAAAGGGGCATTCAAGGATTTTTTGGAGGTGTTGAGCCAGACAGTCGTGGCCAGTGAGCAACCTAAAATGAGCGACAGTAGCTTTTCTCGGAAGATTTGGTAAAATATTGGGGGTTTCAATCAAAGGCTGCCATTTTTTCTCCTTCTTCCGATTTTATCCATTTATGAAATGGAATTAAAACTGGGGCCATATTTAACACTAGCTGAATTCCGTCGCTTCGCTCCGGAATCCCGCTAGTTCATCCCGAGGCATGGGCAAACTTGTAGAAAATAATAAAAAATACGGTCGCGCTGCGCGCTCCCTATTAGATGCATAGTTATCAAACTAAAAACATAAACGAAACTCAAAATGTTGGTCGAGAGCAGACAGCAGAACATTTCTCTCCCGCAGTCTCTGCACTCTGTATTTCTTATGGAGATTTTAGCGATCAAAAATTGATCATATCTCAGGATCGGTTTATATTTTCGCAAATTCCTTTCTTATTGCACACCTAGACCATAAAAGGAATATTCCTACCGAATTTCAGCACTATATCAGCCGTTCCTAAACTTTTTTTTCTCTACGCGGCCCCTTAAACTATGAACCCTCCGCGGCCCCTTTACTGCATTTTATGTTATCCCCAATAACTTACCCCCAGCCAGATTTTCTATAAAAGCATTAAATCCAAATCAGCGGTTCCCAAACTTTTTTTTTTCTATGCGGTCCCTTTACTGTATTTGAAGTGATCCCCAATAACTTACTTCTAGTAGTATGAGCGTATTGTTGAGTACAGCTGCGAACATGTCCATGGCATGGTTCCCCTGTACTTTGAAGTATTCACATATGAACTGATATTCTCGACAGGCGTTGTCTACCAAAGCGTATTGCTCTGATCGAAACAAGGCCTCGTAAGGATACTGTAGAGATAGAAGAAGATAATGTAGTTATTAGTTAGTTACATAGAATCAATTTACAATAATAGAGGTATATACCTAATGAAATACAAGTGCTTTTTTTCTACCTTGTGACCGCTAGGTCGCGGATTCTATCCTAAACAGATAAGATTCGTTCTTGGAACGGCTGGCTTTCTCTTATCCTGTCCTCCTTCTCTCTACGCTTTCGGGACGATAAGGCCTTAGCAGTTACAGATCCCTCTATCAAACCTCTGAAAAAAAAAAAAAAAAAA
>NW_007380334.1:17635-19457 GCF_000475195.1 Diaphorina citri | reverse complement strand
AAAAATCTTTATGACTTCTCCAGCATGGTGTGGAGGGTATGCTGGAGTCACGGCTAAGGGTATGGTGTTTCGCCCTTCTGTGGCACCATTCCTGGCCGCTCAACCCGCTAAAAAACCTCCCCGCTCTTCTTTCTTATCGATCCTGAAGTTGGTAAACCTCAGCATAACAAATTTAAAGCAACCTCCGTGCCAGAATGGTTAACACACGACTCACACATCGGAGATCCCGGGTTCGATTCCCGGCGGGGTCAAAGTTTTTTTCGGCTCTCTGTGCTTGACGTTTGGGGTGCGCTCAGCCTCGTGAGGACGATTGAGTAGCTACTACCAGTCAGCCTCTCAATCAGCCCTAGCTCTTGGGAGTCCAGGGTGATTGCTTTGGGCTGACATTTGGTTTTGGCTACAAAAATATTACCTGTGGATGCCTTTCGCACTCAACCTTTGCTATTTCTTTAGCAATGGAAATTTCATGCTGATATACTTTCTGTTTAAAGTCCCCTAGCCAGTTTTTCGATAAAAGCATTTCATCAACTTGCTTTGAATACTGTCTCAGATCGGTGCCTGTTTTGACTACTTCTTGGACAATTTCATCATCCAGGAGTTTTGAGCTCTCCATGGTAGGTAGTATTGGTAGATGGGAACCTATTTGGTTATGGATATTTTCCGCAAAGTTCCAGTTTCACTTATTCACTTGAACTGAAAGAACCATGTTGAGTATCATGTGAAAAACATTCAATGGCAAGGCATTGAGGTTTATTGATTTAATAACCAATATTGTCAACAGGGAGGGAATGGACTTTTTTAGATATCTCCATTGAAACCTGTTGAAAGAATTGAGAAATTTTTCATTTTATTTTTGAGGTTTGTTAGAAGGAACTAATGCCCATCCCTCACACACAGACAGTTGGAACATGTGTCTGAAAAAGCTTGAGTCCTAGGTCTGTCAGATAGGGATGGGTAAATATTGAGTGAATCGATTCAAAGAGTTGAATATTTCAAAAGAATCGTGAATTGCGATTCTTGAAGAGTCGAGGAAAGCGTGTGCCGCGTATGGTGGGGGGAAAAAGAATCGGCTATGCTGCAATCTTATTGGTTACGAAAAGCAGCGAGAGTGATCCTGTGTGCTGTCTCTCTCTCACTACAAAAGAATCGTGATTCTTTTAGAGTCGATTCTTTGAGTCAAATATTTGAAAAGAATCGAGTCGTGGTATTCGAATATTCAAAAAGAGTCGAATATCCCATCCCGATGTCAGACCATCTGAGACTGTAGACTGAAGCTTTTCCTGCCACACACATTCCAACAATCTGAGTATGAGTGGCTGGCCTAACAATGGAAGTGTTATCCCTAAATCAGCTATGGCTCGCTTTATTCACTTTGGCGAAAAAGAATGGACTTTTTTTTGGGGGGGTCAGTGCTGAACGGTCAGGTGATTTGATGCGAAGACTATCAGGTGAAATGTTTTGGTTTTGGGGGGGGGCTAAGGGTTTCTGCCAACCCCTTGGAGGTCCTTTTTTGAGTCGATCCTAACAGCATAATATTTTAATATTTCACTGAATTATTTATGCACTAGTCGAGTTGAAGGAAATTTTTAGTCGTCTTTCTTATGAGCTTATGACCATATTATTTTGTCAGCTTGTCGGAGGCACGCGAAGTCGCAAACGACAAAAGATAGAAGAGAAGTAATGATCGGCCGATTCTCGTTTTAATAGGGAACATAGCTATCCAGGATAATCTTTGCATCTTTTTTTTTTTTTTTTTTTTTTTTAAAAAAAAAAGGGGTTTGGCAGGGGGAACTGTAACTGCTTTGGTTTTATCGCCCCGAAA
>NW_007380334.1:6857-14451 GCF_000475195.1 Diaphorina citri | reverse complement strand
CTCAATAAAAGTAGCCACTCAATTGTCTTCACGAGGCCAAGTGCACCCTGAACGCCAAGCACAGAGCCGAAAAAAAACTGCGGCCCCGCCGGGAATCGAACCCGGGCCTCCTACGTGCAAGCCTAGTGTGATACCCACTCGGCCACGGAGGTTGCTCCATTATATTTAACTCCAATTTTCATTTCAGAGTACAATGTCGGAATGGAGGCTCGTGTTTTGGCTCACGTTCATAATTCTGGCGGTCACCAATCTATTCTATCTCGTGTTCGGCTCGGCCGAAATACAACCCTGGAACGACCCCAACCCTGTAGTACAAAAGCCGCCCCCCCGAAGTGAAATAGAAATCGGCCCAGAACCCGAATAGAGTGCCCCAAAACCCGAATAGAGTGCCCCAGAACCCAAATAGGGGGATGCTTGTAGATTGAGTACGAATAGACTATCTTTGGACAAGCAACCACACTAGTAGATCATTGATGGCCGAGGCCACAAGTGAGCGTATTTGGATTAACTTCGGATCAAGCAATCTGATTGGGGTTGATTTCAAAAAATTCCGCCCGGGGCGGATTTTATCCTGATGGGATAATGTTCGTTCTCGGAACGGCTGGGTTTCTCCTATCCTGTCTTCCTTCTCTCTTCGATTTCGGGACGATAAGACCATTGCAGTTACAGTTCCCTCTGTCAAACCTCTTAAAGAAAAAAATCTCTTTTGGAAACTGCACTATATTCACTATAAACCATAGGAAATCAAAGATCATGCTCCATCGGAATTGGTTCCGTTTCTGAAAGCTAGGAATCGACCATTTATTTATAATTTTTACCCATTTGCAACTGCTCCATTACTACTAGATCAGTACTAGGTCCTTGGCTATCTATTCAAATAGAAAGCAAACTAACTAATCAAATTATCTACTTGCCAGCCTGGTTAGCTTAGTTGGTAGTGCGTCTGCCTTGTGAGCGCTAGGCCGCGGGTTCGATTCCCGCCCGGGGTGGATTTTATCCTGATGGGATAATGTTCGTTCTCGGAACGGCTGGCTTTTTCCTATCCTGTCTTCCTTCTCTCTTCGATTTCGGGACGATAAGACCATAGCAGTTACAGTTCCCTCTGTCAAACCTCAAAAAAAAAAAGTTAAAGGGACAGACTGACACCTACCCAATTTCTGCTGCTGTGCTTTCCGTGAGTTCTGCACCCGGAGTCGTTCCGCCTCCTTGGTCACTTGAACCAGTAGACGCCGCACGAAAGGGCTGCAAGTCCTGTGGATAACCAGATAGAAAGATAGATGATCATTAAAGTTAGGCTATTTTTTTTTTTATTTTTATTATTATTATTATTATTTTTTTGACATTTCGAAAGAAGTGAACACGCGTTAATTTTTTAATAAAAGTTTGAAAAAGTGAATAAACTGACTTTTAATGCAAAGGTACTTGATAGGTACTCTCAACGTCCCGTTCTCCCTTTGAGGGTAGCTAGAGTAGAATGTTCCTCCATTCTTTATCTGAAAGAGGGCCTCTCAGTGGAATTTTGCTATTTTTTATGAAAAATTCGAAGAATTAAAGACTCTCTCTCGTGTTAAGGGAGATGTTTTAATACGTGGGTTTCTCTGGGTAGGTAATCATTATCACAATGGAATATGCTTTGGCAATTCAATTCAATTCAATTTATTTTTATTGTACATAATATAACATTAAAAATACAACATTTCAATGAATGCAAATTGTACAACGTCAGTTAGAAAAGAAAAGAAAAAGAAGGAGAAAAAAAAATAAATAAAATAATATCTAAAATTAATCTAACCTTTATAGTGGTGTTAAAAAGATAATAAAAAGATACTTCATAACTTAATATTAAGATTTGAAATTGCACCACAATAATAGTAACCAAAGACGTAGATAGTAATAATAGTAACCAAATTTGGTAGTGCGTCTGCCTTGTAAGCGCTAGGCCGCGAGTTCGATTCCCGCCCGGGGTGGATTTTATCCTGATGGGATAATGTTCGTTCTCGGAACGGCTGGCTTTCTCCTATCCTGTCTTCCTTCTCTCTTCGATTTCGGGACAATAAGACCATAGCAGTTACAGTTCCCTCTGTCAAACCTCTTTAAAAAAAAAAAAAATGTAAGTACTTGAGTATCGGGAAATCCTCATTTCATCTCGATCCTGAGTTGGTAAACCTCAGCATAACAAATTTAAAGCAACCTCCGTGCCAGAGTGGTCAACACACGACTCACACATCGGAGGTCCCGGATTCGAAGTTTTTTCGGCTCTCTGTGCTTGACGTTTGGGGTGCGCTCAGCCTCGTGAGGACAACTGAGTAGCTACTACCAGTCAGTCTCTCAATCAGCCCTAGCTCTTGGGAGTCCAGGGTGATTGCTTTGGGCTGACATTTGGTTTTGGCTACAAAAATATTACCTGTGGATGCCTGTCGCACTCAACCTTAGCTATTTCTTTAGCAATGGAAGTTTCATGCTGATATACTCCCTGTTTAAAGTCCCCCAGCCAGTTTTTCGATAAAAGCATTCCATCTAAATCAGCCGTTCCTAAACTTTTTTTTCTCTATGCAGCCCCTTAAACTATAAACCCTCCGCGGCCCCTTTACTGCATTTTATGTGATCCCCAATAACTTGACCCCAGCCAGATTTTCTAGCATTTAGTCCAAATCAGCGGTTCCCAAACTTTTTTTTTTCCAACGCGGCCCCTTTCCTGTATTTGAAGTGATCCCCAATAACTTACCTCTAGTAGTATGAGCGTATTGTTGAGGACAGCTGCGAACATGTCCATGGCATGGTTCCCCTGTACTTTGAAGTATTCACATATGAACTGATATTCTCGACAGGCGTTGTCTACCAAAGCGTACTGCTCTGATCGAAACAAGGCCTCGTAAGGATACTGTAGAGATGGAAGAAGATATTTTATGTAGTTATTAGTTAGTTACATAGAATCAATTTACAATAATAGAGGTATATACCTAATGAAATACAAGTGCTTTTTTTCTACCTTGTGACCGCTAGGTCGCGGATTCTATCCTAAACAGATAAGATTCGTTCTTGGAACGGCTGGCTTTCTCTTATCCTGTCCTCCTTCTCTCTACGCTTTCGGGACGATAAGGCCTTAGCAGTTACAGATCCCTCTATCAAACCTCTGAAAAAAAAAAAAAAAAACTAGGCCACAAAGTGAGTTTAACTTTTGGAGCAATCTGATTGGTTGATTTCAATATCTTTAAAATAAAATAAAATAAAAAAAAAAAACCACAAACTCACCCTTTCGTCATTTTTACTGGCCGAGTGTGGAATCAATATGGGGGCCTCCAGTTGAGAGGTCAGCACCTCTCCCCGCCCCCCTATCGTAAACACAGTGCTCTTCTTCTTTAGAGATGAGGAAGTCTTGTGAAACAAACTCTTGCTCGAATTTTCATCGTGACCCATGAGATCCTCTTTGGTGGCAAGCTCCTCATACTGGAAAGAAACAAGGGGACTGATTTGAAGAAAAGAAATAGGGGGACTGATTTGAAGAAAAGACACGGAGCTGTTTTTAATTTAAAAGAAACAGAGGGACTGTTTTTATTAAAAGAAACACAAGGACTCTTTTTTTTAATAAAAGAAACAGGGGGACTGTTTTTTTTTTATTAAAAGAAACAGGGAGTTTTTTTGTTATACAGTGAAAACACTGCAATATAACACCCACAGTGATGGGGGTTTTAGTCTCCATTCGACAAGCTATCCACCTATTCCACATTCACCTCACCCAGCTTGAGTGGAGCACGAAAAGACCAGGACCACTTGACTGTCCAGGTGGTCACCCATTTGAATAACAACCACGCACATCGTTGCTTTACTCCAGTGAACCATAGGATTGAAAAAGGGCTCATTATCGAAAAAGAGCTCATTATTCTCACTGCTTAACTCCAAACAAAATAATGGTAATAGAAAGTAAAAAGCCCACTTTGAGGTTTAGATGTACGGGCAACAGCCCTAAAAGCTGAGTTATGCTTAGATGAATCTCACCTGCATTTTATTGAGGAGTGTGGAGTAGGACTTGAAATAGGAGAAGTACACTTTACTCATTGTATCTACATACTCGTTTCTGATCTCATGAGCTACAGCCCTCTCGTGTGCTAGGGCAAACTCGAAGAAGAACCTGAGAACCAATAGAAAACAATATTAATTAGGACATTATCCCTAAAAAAATAATAATAATAAAAAAAAAAAATGCTGATAAGTATGTAAACATAGTTATCATGTTCATAATCAACACTATCTGAAACTTGGAAATTTTTTTCTTCTAAAAAAGGCACTAAAAATTGGTTTGTTAATTTTATTTCTTACCTATTCTCTTTTTCTCAGACTGCTTTCTTGTGAAGGAAATAAATACATTCCTAAGGCTTGCCTTTTTTTCACTGAAAGCTTCAAACAGTGAAAATTGAGGGCCACAGTCAGTGTTCAACTTACTTGTACTTAAGCATAGTATTCTGAGGTATCTGGTAGTTGGTCATTGGTTTTCGGAATTTGGAAATCTGTTCAATAAGGTAGGACCGAATTTTCGTCACAGCCTTGATTTTCAACTTTTCCAGGATGTCTTTTACGTCTTGACATGATTTGACCTCTGAAAGAAAGGAGATTTAAATCTTTGGAATAAATCTCACATTAGAAACTGACGAGATTTTTTCTGATTAATCAGAAATATGTAAGTAGGTAGGTCTTTCTTCTTTGTCTTTTCACGTCTTGAGTGGAAGTCATCATTTATTTGTCAGCCTTTAAATCAGTCCTACTTAAAGTGATGGTTGAGAGTGGAACAGTGAACACCCTTTGCACACAACCTTTGCTATTTATTTAGCAAAGGAAATTTCAGGCTGGTGTACTCCCTGTTTAAAGTCCCCCAAGTCCCCAACCAGGTAGGATTTACCTATGAAATAATTCAAAACGTATGTGAGAGCGAACATAACGAGATTTGTATGATTTTAATACTAACGTTCGGTATGGTCTCGGAATAAGAAAAAAGGGGGTGGTATCCAGGTGTGCGAGGAAGGTTGTTCAGTGTTTGAGCGGTTTGCGTTAATAGTTTTTTGCATTCTTGACACCCACATTTTCAACTTCTCTCATTCTTCAGTTGTAGAAACTTAGCTAAGGTGTAGTTATTTTATATTCTTCTATTGGCCTGCCTCCTTTGTTACTCTCTCCGGGACTATTTGTCTCTGGACTTCCCTCTGAATCCGCTTGTTTCCCGCACTAAATGTTTCTGTGTACACGCGCTCGTTGTACTTACCCATCTATTACCCTGTCTAAGGAATGATTTTCGCGCATGCTCTCTTCTCTACTCTTCTTACCTTTTTCTAGATAGTTAAACGAAAGTTGTGCGCAAAAGTTACCGTAAGTATGAGGATATATTGTCAGGTAAGGAAGGGACAAGCTGTTGAATAGGAGCCGAGAATAAGGTATGGTTAGAGAGTTTAGGGCAGAGTACCGGAACGTAACGATTAGAGAGAAAAGTGTACAGAAGAACGAGTTGTACCAAAGAAGAAAGTAACAGAGAGAGACTTCATAGTCACCACTAGAGCGTCCTGGAGGGAGGGGGAACAGAGAACGCCTTTCATAGAGTAATTCGGTCGTATCCTAAAGGGTAAGATGGATTATGAGTTGGATGGCAACCTCTCGAAGATTTGTGAGGACCCTACTACTTTAACAGGGTTTTCGATCGAGTTTTGTCCTGTGGACTAGACCTCTGTCATAAGTTGCACGCCGTTCACTCTTACTTGAGCGTCTACGGACTTTTATTTAGGCTGAGGTTTCAATATGAGCTCCCTCTCACTTTGTAACAGCTCACCATGGGGGGGTTTATGGTTCTGACACTATTGTTAGGATTCCAATGTGCCATCGTCCCTGACTATTAAGGTCAGACGCATCTATAAATTTATATCATGGCCATATTCAAAAAATTGCGCTTTCTGACTCGACAAGCATGCGGCGGTCAGCAAGATATAAGTATCGTTCAACTTTGTGTGACTGTTGAATCTTCTAATGCCGCACAACAACGCATCTGGGTGGTCATAACGTATTAGTGGAGTGTCTAGATGTGTTGTAGACTCGATGATAGAGTACATTTCACAAACAATTGTGGAGATTCGTAAGCGAACCTCTTATAACGGACTTTGTCAGGCGCGGCTCGTGAGAGTATCCCAATTTGTTCGACTATATTGCATCTCACATCGTGGAGCTAATAAAGTTGGATTAACCCTGGCGCGTCCCATGGATGTACTTTGTTAGTTTTACACATTGTTAGTTTAACGCGGGCGGTTTTTTACTGTTTTCCCCACGTTCTAGTCTATGTTTCTCTTTGTTTTAAAAGTTATTTACGGACGATAAACTTGAACTAAGAGCCCCAACTTTATTACCTCTCAACTTTTATTAACTCCAGATTACATTATCACTTAAATTACTAGCGTAAATATTACAGATACCCCATTTTGGAATAAACTGCTGAGACCTCTGGTACGACAGTAAGTAGACAACCGATAACATTGTTTCCACCTATACACCTACTCGGAATAACTCGACTCTTTGTGAAGAAAGTTCGTGATTGTCTTTAAAGACTGTCATATTTTAGCTTTAAACATTATCGACCAAAATGGATAAATATTTAGCGTTATACGGTACAGTCATCAGAACTTCAAAAACCCTGAAAGATTTCATTACGGTCAACGGTACTTATTTGTTTATCATTTGTAAGTCAATGTGGACGACCGGGGATTCGTATTATTTTAACCCTTACATCGAGACTTTCTATAGTTAAAACTTTCGTAACGACAATGTATAGAGAAAAAGTCTCTATCCTTTTGTACGATGAGCGCCAAAGGTCTGTCTGACAACCGTCCGTAATTCAAGCCTTCTATCAAAGAGAGGTCTTCTTTAGACACAGATACTTAGTCGTAGCAGTTTTCTCTGTTAGGCAGGTTGTCGAGTCGAATCAGTTAAATATCCTGTTTTACTGGCAGCAGTCTCCTTAACTATCACCACTCGATAAGCAACTTCTTTCAGTGTCCGGGTCGGAACATTCACGCTATCCAACACCCAAGTCAAGCGGGTGGGCGGGTGACAGAAATTACAAATTTAACTCTCTTTTCATAAGTATGACGGTGATAGAGATAGAAATCAAAACCCATGTCACCTTCTAACAGGACAGACAACATATAAATCAAGAGAAGAAAAGTGAGAGTGCAAATGAATCGTTTATTATCCTGTCCATACATGAATGATGTTAAATGAATTTCATCTTATCTTATACAGTAAGAAGAAAGGGGAATATGTCAGTTTTGACAGATTCACCCTTTGGACCTATTGACCCTTTTTTTAGCACCGGGGAAGTACCCGTTTGAGAAAATTCATTCCTGTGAAAAATGGACCTTTGGACCTATTCGCCAGGGAAACCTAAGGGTGAATCTTGTCCAAAACCTGACATAACTCAAAACAGTAAACAAAAACGAAAGTCTCATAAGAACTCCGAGGTCATTGTCTTTTTCGTATAAACAGTTCACAAAACTGTTGTGACTTGTAGGTTTTAGTAAGTAATAAACTTTCTCGTCTCAAAATCACCACTCATTTCAGGGAA
>NW_007380334.1:0-2009 GCF_000475195.1 Diaphorina citri | reverse complement strand
TTAAAATGAAAAAACGAAAAAAATTTCCTTTTTACCTAATAAAGAAAGAAGAAAACCCTGAATGGTGAACTTCGGAAAATCACCTGGTGTCAGAACCCTTAAGTGACGAGAAATAAAAACAATAGGATAAAAACAAGGGAAAAGGTCCCAGCTTGGGCCCTGTTGAGCTTTTCTCCACTCTCAAAAGCACTGGTCAACTTGAGCGCCTCACACCTCATACACCTCCTCTATAACAGTGGGGTAAAGCCACGAGAGTACGTCGCCACTTCCTCCCCCTCTAAAACCCCGCAGTCTTCCTTCGTGCTCTTCGACTTCCGCTACCTCTTCCCACTCATCTCCCCTGATCTTACTTGACTAAAGTGCCTGCGACTATGTCACCTTAAACATTCATCAACCTTTTCCTACTGGGAAAATCATGGCGAACTCTTTGTTCATAGAATATAATTTTTGTTCTAGGTAAAGTGAGTAAGTGTAAAAGTGTGTGACCTAGCGACGATAGAGGTCTTGGTGTTGTGGATCTTACCGACTTCTAGCATCCTTATAAGGAAAATACCAGAATCACACGTTATTTCTTTCCTCTAACGCTTTTATATGCTTTGGACTCTATGACTACGTCTACTACTCAGTTAAAACTAGCCGATTTTAGAGCGTATTCTTTCTGTCTCACGTCTCTGACGCCCCTAAAGTAAAATTAAAAAAAAAAAAAAAAAAATCAGAGGAGAGAGACAAAAAAATTTGGGAATTTAATAGATCCTAAGCGCTTATTTAGGTGAGGTTAAAGCCTAGTGGTTCGAATCCCGTCGAAAAAAGTATTGACCCAGCACCTAAATGGGAAGTCTCTTATCGCCAGGGCCGTATTAAGGGTTTTATTGAGGAAGGCCCAAGAGTAATCCATCTGATGAGGGATATACTAAAGGATGGGCATGCTTGTCAATGAAGTCATACTTCTCTAAGCAAGAGTGCAATTCAAAAGTTACTCACCGACAGAATGGACAGGACAAGATCATAATTATTGATAAGGAATATCAGCTGCTCCTTCCTGTGTTGATAGATAGCAGCATTCTTCAAGATAAATAATTCTACCTGTAAATGTGAAAAAAGGAAAGAAAAATATCGTATCAATTAATATGGACGGGTCAGGAAGCATCAACAACAATGGAGCAGTTGCGCTTACTTGGGTGATGTTTCAAAGTCATAGAGCAGGAAAAATGAGGACCAACGGAATTTTTACTTTCTATTACTAACAGTATAGCGGAGCTATACTAGTAATGAAAGTATTGCAATCGGTCCAAATTTTCAAAATCGGGGAAATTTTTTCTCTTCTAAAAAAGGCACTAAAAATTGGTTTGTTAATTTTATTTTTTACCTATTCTCTTTTTCTCAGACTGCTTTCTTGTGAAGGAAATAAATACATTTAGGAGGCTTGCCTTTTTTTCACTGAAAGCTTCAAACAGTGAAAATTGAGGGCCTCAGTCAGTGTTCAACTTACTTGTACTTAAGCATAGTATTCTGAGGTATCTGGTAGTTGGTCATTGGTTTTCGGAATTTGGAAATCTGTTCAATAAGGTAGGACCGAATTTTCGTCACAGCCTTGATTTTCAACTTTTCCAGGATGTCTTTTACATCTTGACATGACTTCACCTCTGAAAGAAAGGAGATTTAAATCTTTGGAATAGATCTCACATTAGAAACTGACGAGATTTTTTTTTGATTAATTAGAAATATGTAAGTAGGTCTTTCTTCTTTGTCTTTTCACGTGTTGAGTGGAAGTCATCATTTATTTGTCAGCCTTTAAATCAGTCCTACTCAAAGTGATTTTTGAGAGTGGACATGAACAACCTTTGCTATTTATTTAGCAAAGGAAATTTCAGGCTGGTGTACTCCCTGTTTAAAGTCACCGAACCAGGTAGGATTTACCTATGAAATAATTCAAAAGGGGACTTTACTCACCACTAAAACTCTGCTCTTTCAAATAATTGATTTTGATGTTCAGTGTTTTCAAACACTTG
>NW_007380333.1:43832-49114 GCF_000475195.1 Diaphorina citri | reverse complement strand
TTACTAAGCGCCTCCTTTGCAATCAATTATTCCCATATTTCAATAATCTCTTTACACCGCGGTAATGCCGCCAC
The DNA here is from genome assembly GCF_000475195.1 of Diaphorina citri. Classification (NCBI taxonomy): domain Eukaryota; kingdom Metazoa; phylum Arthropoda; class Insecta; order Hemiptera; family Psyllidae; genus Diaphorina; species Diaphorina citri. The sequence goes on along the minus strand of NW_007380333.1, from coordinate 49,040 downwards.
TGCACACTGGTCGCTACTTGATTATAAAGTAGCTACTCAACTGTCGTCACACTAGGCTGAATGTACCGCGAACACCAAACACAGAGCTGGCATGCATTTTAGTGTCAGACTGGAAATATTATCCCAGTAAAACCGAAAACTATTTTTCCCTCGATTTTTTTTCTTTTTAATGTAAAAGCAAAAGCACAAACATACTTCTGCTGCAAATATTTTTGCCAACCTAAATCAGAACAAAAGAGCATCTTCTTGACAATCTATTTTATCAGTTTCAACACGTATACCTAGTGTCTAGCCATCTAAAGGCGAAATTCACTGACACGTGTTTGGTGTTACATATTGTATGATGTAACGCCAGTACTTGAAGGGTTATGCTCATCGTGTGTAGGAACCTTGCGTAAATTAATAAAGACATAAATTATTATAAACGAGTTATTTAGGCACTACGTACGCCTGTAGGTATTTTAATGGGTTGATCTCCCAACAATGTATTAGGTACAGTTAAGTTGATCTTGTCCTATAAAAGTTACTGACAATATAGAATAGAATATACCTTGTTTATCCTGCCAGAATGAGACTGAAAAGTCCCTTTTCTCCCGCAGTCTAAACAAGGTCTTATATAGGTATTTCATAGGTAAAGTTTACAGGTAAGTTTATAAACCTTGCTTTAACTGTGAGGGTCGCAACTGTGCTTAACTTAACAATATGAGGGTCGCAGATACACCCTGTCGCCAATTCGATGACAAATAACCACTGGGTTCAGTTTTCTTTGCCTTTTTAGCCTGTCCTTCCTTTAATCTTATAGTAATAAAAAGAAAGTGAAAATTATAGTGGACGGGCTATTGTATTTGGGCCTTCAATTCTCTTTGGGCTTTCAGGTCTCATGCGGCTAATGGGGAATGCGGCTAGGATGGCTAGTGTGGCTTGTATTAGCTGCAGCTGAGGTAAGGAGAAGTTTGGACCGTCGTGTCGAGTCGTGGAACAGAAAACGAGAAGTCGGATCTCTACAATAATTTCTACTAAGGGTTCAATTTTTTCAAGATTTTAAGAGGTGTGATAGAGGGAACTGTAACCTGTAACTGCTAAGGTCGTCCTGAAATCGAAGAGAAAACGAAGACAGAATATGAGAAAGTCAGAACGAACCTTATCCGTTCAGGATAAAATCGGCCCTGTGAGGGAATCGAACCCGTGACCTAGCGCTTACAAGGCACACGCGCTATACCCTCCAAGCTAACAAGGCTCGCTGAGGGGTTCTAAAACCTTTTTGAGTAAGTTCAACTTGTTCAATGGGGAAAAAATAAGAGTATGACAATCATAAGCCATAGAAAATAGCCTAGAACCACGCTGATTTGGACTAATAACCAGTCTAGTTAGCTTGGAAAGTAGTGCGCCTGCCTTGTAAGCGTTATGACGCAGGTTCGATTCCTGCCTGTGGGCGAACTATATCCTACCTCTTGTAACGCTGTCAAACTTTCTTGACTTGGAGGGGCGGAGCGCTACCGCGCTCCGTCACAACCAGTGGCGGCAGCACGTTGAATACACCAGTTCCCAAGGATCACTGAAGATAAGCAACGTTGCGCGTGGTTAGCATCCGAATACCTTCTCGGAAAAAAAAAGAAAAAAAAAAATGTTCTCTCAAAAACACCAATACCTATTGTCGTACTGAAACACGGGACAAACTGCTACCAAAGAAGTTCAAATGCCATGGCGCCATACTATTTTGCCATGTTTTGAAAAAATAAATGCCATATTTTCCCAAAATAAGTGCCATATTGCCATGTTTTTTAGTGCCATATTTTGGAAAAACAAGTGCCGTATTCTGAACTTCTCTGTTAATTACTTTTCAAGATCAAGTTGAGATCATTGTATTGTTTGATCTCAGCAACATATTCTTGCTCTTAATTATCTAATCTCGTTTATTAATTTACTGCTCTACCCGCTCTGACACCTGTTTTCAGCCCCCCTCCCCAACCAAAAAGAAACTACAATAATAATGAAATGTTACCTACAATAATATTAATAATAACAATTAAAATAGGTGATAATAATAATCATTAAATAAAATATTAATAGGTAATAATGATGATAATAATATCAAATAATAAAGCCATAACTTCATCGAAGGCCGACATCTCCCGTTAACATGCAAAAACATTGGGGATAATCTGGTTTTCCATGTGGATTTTCCAGTCGCAATACCTGGAGTTGAAAATTCAGATTAAATCCCAATTAAGATTAAACGAACCAAATTGTCTATGCAGTTCGCATTCGATTTCGGATTTTCCTTACAATCACATCGGTGGTGAGGGTCAGACGGTTTTGGCGTGAGGTTTCTTTTAGGGGAAGTGCGGGCAAAGTGAACATCGTAGCGCGGCGTTTGGGGTAAATATTACCATTTTTTGGCGTTCAAAGAACGACCGTTTTGCTTCATTCAATAGGGGTGTAGGGGTGGGTTTCACAAACCTTCTTTTTAGCTCTTACCGGCCTGTAAACTTAACAGCCCCGTTAAGCTTATACAAGTCAAATGGAACACAGGTTGTTAGCTTAACAGGCCTCCTAAGAGCTGAAAAAATATTGGTCAAATCCACCGTAGGTATTTTATTATCCGGACCTTTTCCAGATTCCCTATACCTTGTAAGCGCTAGATCGCGGGTTCGATTCTCGTCCGGGGCGGAATTTATCCTAAACAGATAAGGGTCGTTCTCGGAACGGCTAGCTTTCTCCTATCCTGTATTTCTTCTCTGTTTGCTTTTGTGACGTTAAGACAGTTACAGCTAAAAGCCTGTTTCCACTTGTGAGTTTCACCATACGTTTTTTTTTTCGAACGACAAGGGCCTTGGGCCTTGACGCTTTTGGCCGCGTGTTGAGAGTCAATTTCTCTCGAATTTCAGATTTGCATGAAGCTTGAGTGGGATCTGCAAGACTAGAGAGAAACCAAGATGGACTCCCTTATTCCAGAATGGATGATGACCCGAATTGATTTCATCAAAGATGAAATAGTGACACGTAAGTACCAACTAGCAACATTTTCATCATTTCATCACACACATTTTGGTCTTTAGTACTTATGTTATAAGCCTTTACTTTAGTATGTTATAAGACTTATAAGCTTTATCTACACGGTTCTTTAAAGGCCTGAAAGATTTTCCTTTTCGTGTTTAACAGATGTTTGTGGTAAATATTTTTGTACGTGGGCAGAGAACTTGAGTTTGAAATTTCACCAAATTCGGTCCTTTATTCTTTGGGTGGATCGTCTGTGTCTACACGGGGTACAGTCCGCGCCGACGCTTCCATTTTATGCTCACATCTCTTGTCCAGATGAGGTTGTGGGACAACTGGTTCTAATGCAGCTGGTCCGTGACCTCGATTGTCGGTCTTGGTTCTCATATTCGTAAGATCGTCGGACCCAGGTGATGGAGAACGAAGCCGTAACATCAAGAATATATCCTGGTCGTACAATCTGGTCCAACGGTGTACAACGCGGTATATTTTGTCTACGTGGAGTGGATTTGTTTCTTGCATTCTTTTTCTACCCCTATCCAGGCTTGTCCACCCGCGGGCGGATGCCGCCCGCGACGCTCATTTTTTGCGGCCCGCTGAGGCCGCTAAAAAAAATAATAAATTAATAAATAAAAAAATAACGAAAATGAGAATAAACAGTAAATATACCTACGTAGAATAAAAGTATTAATGCTGAAATTTCAATTATAAAAATTATCCGTTACCTTACACCTCTACGTTTGTGTACCGATGACCGTGAATGTGGATATTCCAGGCACTTGTGTAAGCTGCCAGAGTGTCCACAGAAATCGCACTAGTGTCATCATGGTGGTAGTTTATAATAAATCATTATTGATTATATTATTACACAGGCCATACCCCCCCCGTGAGTTGGTTTTTTGCGGCCGCCAACTCTCTACCTTGGTCTCTTGTGGCCCTCGGGTTGCCCTAAGGCTTGGCAACCTGCCCTATACTGCCCCTCCTTTTGCCTCAAGAAACTCGGCCAGGTCGTGGTATGTACCGGGTTTTGAGATGGCAGGGTTGGTAACTTGACTTGTTTTCAGTTTACAATCCCATGCAAACTGTGAAAAATGATCCTGTTAGTCCTGTCTATTCACGGGCTACATGCCACAACCTAAACGTGTGTCCACACATAGCAAAGACCGCTCCGATCATCGATCGACAGCCTGTCGCTAGTGTGGAAAAGCCTAAGGAGCGCACGGCATCTTTCTTAGTACTAATCGCAGGGCCGGTATTTAAGGCAAGGCCCATCAACATTGTGGCATTACACTGGTATATAAGCCACCCTGTTTGCTATCGATTAAAGCCGCTTCAGATTGTCCTACTAGCTGGTGACCCCCCGACCCGCCGGGAATCGAACCTGAGCCTCCGACGTGCAGCTAGGATACTAGATAGCGATAGAAAACAGTGCTTTTAAGCTGTGTCCACACTTAGTTGACGCCGTCGATCGCAAGGTGAATCTATGTTGTGAGTTGCAGTGTACGATTTCATAGATGATCATAGACGGCGTCGACTAGTTGGACGTGGGACACCTCATTTTATCTTTTTTTTCAGTTGTTCTATCCAAGGTATGGTTATCTCTCTGTTAACCATGTTGTCTCACAGCCTTAGGAGGATAATCACTGTGGATGACAGGTAAGTGTTCCTGCAATATGAGACGTGGGTTCGATCCGCAGCCGGATATGAACAATTTGTTCTCAATATCCGGAACTCATGCAATCGTGGGCAATGGCTTGGGGTAAAGGGTTTTTATCCGTTGGGCCCAAAGTGCTTTTAAATCCGTTTAAAGTTTTAATTTGGTTAGAATCTGATTAACTGTTTTTTTTTTTTTTTTTTTTTTTAATTGACCATCAGATGTGCTGTTCCGGCAGTCTTAAACGAGGTTTTTTTAACACTCCACTTTGTGGCCGCAGGGCTTTAGTCTATATTTCGTCCGTACAATAACAAGGGCGTAGCCAATTTGTGGAAATTTGTGGTTGCCCTTTGTGTTCTGAGAGCGATTTTTTGCAGTATAAATGGCCACTTATTGAGGGTATTGTCTCGTGGGAACAATCGCGAGATGTTTCAGGATGCACGGTTTGCGGTGTTATCGGTGAATGTTTGCGAAGGTCAGTCCAGTCTATAGTGGCTGTATGCTCCTACTTAGGTTAAGTGTTGTGTGTGTACTTGTTCAAAAGGTCTATTGGTCTC
>NW_007380333.1:32704-39116 GCF_000475195.1 Diaphorina citri | reverse complement strand
TACCTTGTTTATCCTGCCAGAATGAGACTGAAAAGTCCCTTTTCTCCCGCAGTCTAAACAAGGTCTTATATAGGTATTTCATAGGTAAAGTTTACAGGTAAGTTTATAAACCTTGCTTTAACTGTGAGGGTCGCAACTGTGCTTAACTTAACAATATGAGGGTCGCAGATACACCCTGTCGCCAATTCGATGACAAATAACCACTGGGTTCAGTTTTCTTTGCCTTTTTAGCCTGTCCTTCCTTTAATCTTATAGTAATAAAAAGAAAGTGAAAATTATAGTGGACGGGCTATTGTATTTGGGCCTTCAATTCTCTTTGGGCTTTCAGGTCTCATGCGGCTAATGGGGAATGCGGCTAGGATGGCTAGTGTGGCTTGTATTAGCTGCAGCTGAGGTAAGGAGAAGTTTGGACCGTCGTGTCGAGTCGTGGAACAGAAAACGAGAAGTCGGATCTCTACAATAATTTCTACTAAGGGTTCAATTTTTTCAAGATTTTAAGAGGTGTGATAGAGGGAACTGTAACCTGTAACTGCTAAGGTCGTCCTGAAATCGAAGAGAAAACGAAGACAGAATATGAGAAAGTCAGAACGAACCTTATCCGTTCAGGATAAAATCGGCCCTGTGAGGGAATCGAACCCGTGACCTAGCGCTTACAAGGCACACGCGCTATACCCTCCAAGCTAACAAGGCTCGCTGAGGGGTTCTAAAACCTTTTTGAGTAAGTTCAACTTGTTCAATGGGGAAAAAATAAGAGTATGACAATCATAAGCCATAGAAAATAGCCTAGAACCACGCTGATTTGGACTAATAACCAGTCTAGTTAGCTTGGAAAGTAGTGCGCCTGCCTTGTAAGCGTTATGACGCAGGTTCGATTCCTGCCTGTGGGCGAACTATATCCTACCTCTTGTAACGCTGTCAAACTTTCTTGACTTGGAGGGGCGGAGCGCTACCGCGCTCCGTCACAACCAGTGGCGGCAGCACGTTGAATACACCAGTTCCCAAGGATCACTGAAGATAAGCAACGTTGCGCGTGGTTAGCATCCGAATACCTTCTCGGAAAAAAAAAGAAAAAAAAAAATGTTCTCTCAAAAACACCAATACCTATTGTCGTACTGAAACACGGGACAAACTGCTACCAAAGAAGTTCAAATGCCATGGCGCCATACTATTTTGCCATGTTTTGAAAAAATAAATGCCATATTTTCCCAAAATAAGTGCCATATTGCCATGCTTTTTAGTGCCATATTTTGGAAAAACAAGTGCCGTATTCTGAACTTCTCTGTTAATTACTTTTCAAGATCAAGTTGAGATCATTGTATTGTTTGATCTCAGCAACATATTCTTGCTCTTAATTATCTAATCTCGTTTATTAATTTACTGCTCTACTCGCTCTGACACCTGTTTTCAGCCCCCCTCCCCAATTAAAATAGGTGATAATAATAATCATTAAATAAAATATTAATAGGTAATAATGATGATAATAATATCAAATAATTAAGCCATAACTTTAGCGAAGGCCGACATCTCCCGTTAACATGCAAAAACATTGGGGATAATCTGGTTTTCTATGTGGATTTTCCAGTCGCAGTACCTGGAGTTGAAAATTCAGATTAAAGTCTAAATTAGGATTAAACGAACCAAATTGTCTATGCAGTTCGCATTCGATTTCGGATTCTCCTTACAATCACATCGGTGGTGAGGGTCGGACGGTTTTGGTGTGAGGTTTCTTTTAGGGGAAGTGCGGGCAAAGTGAACATCGGCGCGCGGCGTTTGGGGTAAATATTACCATTTTTTGGCGTTCAAAGAACGGCCGTTTTGCTTCATTCACTAGGGGTGTAGGGGTGGGTTTCACAAATCTTTTTAGCTCTTACCAGCCTGTAAACTTAACAGCCCCGTTAAGCTTATACAAATCAAATGGAACACAGGTTTTAAGCTTAACAGGCCTCCTAAAGAGCTGAAAAAATATTGGTCAAATCCACCAAATAGGTATTTTATTATCCGGAACTTTTCCAGATTCCCTATACTTTGTAAGCGCTAGATCGCGGGTTCAATTCTCGTCCGGGGCGGAATTTATCCTAAACAGATAAGGGTCGTTCTCGGAACGGCTAGCTTTCTCCTATCCTCTATTTCTTCTCAGTTTGTTTTTGTGACGTTAAGACAGTTACAGCTAAAAGCCTGTTTCCACTTGTGAGTTTCACCATACGTTTTTTTTTTCGAACGACAAGGGCCTTGGGCCTTGACGCTTTTGGCCGCGTGTTGAGAGTCAATTTCTCTCGAATTTCAGATTTGCATGAAGCTTGAGTGGGATCTGCAAGACTAGAGAGAAACCAAGATGGACTCCCTTATTCCAGAATGGATGATGACCCGAATTGATTTCATCAAAAATGACATAGTGACACGTAAGTACAAACTAGCAACAATTTCATCATTTCATCACACACATTTTGGTCTTTAGTACTTATGTTATAAGCCTTTACTTTAGTATATATGTTATAAGACTTATAAGCTTTATCTACACGGTCCTCCAAAGGCCTGAAAGATTTTCCTTTTCGTGTTTAACAGATGTTTGTGGTAAAAAATTTTGTACGTGGGCAGAGAACTTGAGTTTGAAATTTCACCAAATTCGGTCCTTTATTCTTTGGGTGATCGTCTAGTGTCTACACTGGGTACAGTCCGCGCCGACGCTCCCATTTATGCTCACAATCTCTTGTCCACAGATGAGGTTGTGGACAACTGGTTCCTAATGCCCAGCTGGCTACCCGTGACCTCGATTGTCGTCTTGTATCTCATCTTCGTCAAGATCGTCGGACCCAGGATGATGGAGAACCGAAAGCCGTACAACATCAAGAATATCATCCTGGTCTACAATCTGGTCCAAACGGTGTACAACGCGTATATTTTGTCCTACGTGAGTGGAATTTGTTTCGTGCACTTCCTTTTTCTACACCCTATACCTCCCTCCTTTAGCCCTCGACGAAGCCTCGAGAACCCAAGGTCGTGGTAATGTACCGGGTTGAGATAGGCAAGGTTGGTAAACTTGCCTTGTTTTTCAGTTACCACTCCGATGCCAAACTGTAGAAACAATATCCTGTCTCACCTAGTCCTGTCTCATCTCAACCCGGTACATAACCACAACCTAAACGTGTGTCCACACATAGTCAAAGGCCGTCGATCCACATCGATCGACAGCCTTCGACTATGTGTGGACACGGCCTAAGGAGCGCACCGAATCTTTTCTAGTACTAATACGACCAGGGCCGTATTTAACGGGAGGCCCATCAATCATTTTTTTTTTTTTTTTTTTTTTTTAAGATGGTGTTTTCCCCCGCTTTTTTTATTTGCGTTAGCGATGGGAAACAAGCTGCCTTACATTGGACGCTTGTGTGGTCTGTGTGTCGTAGCGATGCCCATCCGTAGGTATGGCCTCTCATCAGATGGGCTGAGAAGAGACACAATACTTCCCAGTTTAGGCTGCTGGGCGTCAAACACGAGAAGCACCAGAAAGTAACCCGCTTTGAATTATTTGTCAAATCGAAAAAACGTCGGCTGAGTACAAATTTTTGTCGCATGGTGGGATTCGAAACCCGGGACCTTCTGCATGGTTAAGCGCAAGCGCGCGGTTACCAGCTGGACTAACCGTCCCCCCTATTTTTACACTGCGTAATGCCACCACTGTTTTGCTTACTCGATTAAAGCCAGCTTTATCAATTGTCCTCACTAGTGGGAGTGCCACCGCCGACCCCGCGCGGAACCTCTGGAACCTTTGAGACTCCAGGCGTTGCAAACCTAGATGACTAGTGGTACCGACTAGACCCACAGATGCTTTTAAAAGCTGTGTTCACACATAGGTTGACGCCGGTCGATCCGCACGAGCGTGAATCTATGTTCGTAGATGCAGTGTACGGATTCGATAGATGATCGATTAGACGGCGTCGAACTAAGTTATATGGGGACACAACTCATTTTAATCTTTTTTTTTTTTTTAGTTGTTCGTATCCTGGTTTTATCACGCAACCATAGTTGTTCTACACAGCCCTAGAGAGACTAATCCACTGTGGATGGAGGGGTTAAGTGTCGCCTGGCAATATGAAGAGCGTGCGGCTTCGCATCCCGCAGAAGCGTCATAACAGAGAATTTGTTCTGAGTGGTAACCTGAACTCATGCAATCGTGGGCAAGCCTGTTGGAAGTAAAGGATTCTTTCACCCGTTGGGGCACAAAGTGCCTTTAAACTCACGTTTGAAAGTTTTAATTTCGAGTTTAAGAAGATCTGAATTAGCTTTTTTTTTTTTTTTTTAATTGACCAATCAGATTGGCTTTCCGACGGAGCTACTTAATCCGAGTTTAATTTTAAACTCACTTGTGGGGCCCGGCCGGGGCTTTAGTACCATATATTTTTCGTCTCCTCACAATAACAAGGGGAGCGTAAGTCCACATTTGTTGGCAAAATTTTGGCTTACGGTATCTTTGGCTGTTCCTGACGAACGATGTTGTACAGTATAAATGGCGACATATCTTTGATATTTGTGATTCGTGAGGGAACAATAGCGAGAATGTTTCTCAAGGAGCACGGTGCCGCCACCGGTGTCTGATCATGGTGCCAACTGGTTGAAGACTGGCCCAAGTCTCTAGGTCAAGTCTAATAGTGTGTCTCAGGCTACCTCCCTATAGGAGACATGCTCGTGTGTGTGCCAGTACCTGTTCAAAATAGTCTATTGTCTCAATATTGTGATGCATCGGCTCCTGGGCACTTAACTATTTTTGAACATTTTTAAACCTTCATTTTTCAAGATCGTGGATAACTTCGCACCTTTTGCATCGATGGAGTATCAAGCGTTGGATTAGTGGGTTATCAAACGATAAAATAAAACTAAAATTTAGGTGCAGCTTAAGGTATAGAAGCTAAAGAGGCTTAGCCTAGCGCTAGCCTACTGCATACCTATTTTTATGCGCTATGTCTGGGACCTCGAACCGCATCAACCTTCTCGATAATTCAGTTGTGTTTGTTTTCAGTGTCTGGTGGCGCGTCTTTACCTGTGACTTCATTTCGAAAGAATCGTCGATCATGTTTGGATTACCGTGCGCTCTCCTCTCTCCCCTTTCTTGATGGGTTTGTCAGGCCCAGCCATAGGCTTAGCCTTGGTTTTTAGCGTGTCTGCCTTGGAAGCATTAGGGGTCGCGGCGGTTTCGACCGTGTTTTGGGTTGATTTCCCGGCAGGGGCGGACTTGGTCCTGCTGAATTGCATAATGTTCGCTCTCGGAAAGGGCTGGTTTTTCTCGTGTCTTTCTTCTCTTCTTCGATTTCGGGGATGATAAGACCCTCTAACAGTTACAGCGACCCTCTTACAGTTGACAGCTTTACAAGACGCCTCTTACGCAGTGGACAGTTACAGACCCTCTTACCAGCTGACAGGTTCAGGACCCTCCTTGTACGAGTGACGCTTACAGGACCCCTGCGGTGGTGCGCCAGGCTGACTGGTAAACCGTCAATCGATCCAACTTTCACGATTTTCTTTCGTGTGCTACGTAAGAAGAACTCTCAAATTAGTTTCCTGGGTGTTTCATCATACGTTTATGGATTTGGTGTTCGGCAACTTGGGCCTCCCTGTAGATATTTCTAAAGGTACAGTGTATACGATTAGCTTAAGGAGAAGAACACAGGACTGTACAGGTGACTGTACAATTTTGCGGAAATTTTCCTTTGGAGGCAAAGGTCCTTGAAACGTTGGAACTGAGGTGGAAACTTTGAAAGACTACAGGGGGTTCTTTCGCTTGATGAATTGGTTCGGGCGAATTAGAACGTTAACAGTCCGTTGGTTCGGTGAGCCTCCGGTGGGGCTTTCGCTTAGACAGGGCCGGTATTTAAGGTGGGAGAGAGGCGCCGCCCCCCCCCAGCTCAACTTTTCTCCTTTCTACGTATAGGCCAGCGCTCCAAAGAATTTGGAGCATCTTTACGCGTACCTCCACTGTTTGGACTCATCCCGGCCCCGCGAAAATCCTGGGGTAACTTTCCCCACTCTGCATAAAATTCCGTAACTTAACTACTCCGCGTTAGGTCCTATGACTATTGTCGGTGCATATAAGAATTGAGAGTGAACACAGATGTTAAACGTGGTTATAAATGCCATGAATCCCTAGCTTTCTTTATGTGTTAATTAATTAATATCACCAGTGTGGCCTGTGCGCGAGCAGCGAAGTACACGGCACATCAGTGTCACAGATGAATATCCCCCTCTAGCAGTGTGTAGGATTTTTCCCAATAGTCCCTACACATAAATCCTAAAAAATACCTGAAAACTGTCATAATCCCATATGGCAGGTCGCTATTCGGCAGCTCTAATATGTCATGCTATCTTTTCCTCAATGTAATCAACAATCCCACCACTGAATGAACTTGAGATGGTACCCCCGCGC
>NW_007380333.1:15248-32263 GCF_000475195.1 Diaphorina citri | reverse complement strand
TAGGCAATGTAATTTAAATGAGTGTTCTGACTTATTTTTTTTTTTTTTTTTTTTTTTTTCGAACGACAAGTGACAACGGGCCTTGGGCCTTGACGCTTTTGGCCGCTTGTTGAGAGTCAATTTCTCTCGAATTTCAGATTTGAAGCTTGAGTGGGATCTGCAAGACTAGAGAGAAACCAAGATGGTCTCCCTTATTCCAGAATGGATGATGACTCGAATTGATTTCATCAAAGATGAAATAGTGACACGTAAGTACCAACTAGCAACATTTTCATCATTTCATCACACACATTTTGGCCTTTAGTACTTATGTTATAAGCCTTTACTTTAGTATATATGTTATAAGACTTATAAGCTTTATCTACACGGTCCTCCAAAGGCCTGAAAGATTTTCCTTTTCGTGTTTAACAGATGTTTGTGGTAAAAAATTTTGTACGTGGGCAGAGAACTTGAAGGCAAGTGTCTTGACCACTACGCCACCGAGGCATTTCTATTTTTTAATCACAGTGTTTTTTTGCCCTTTAACTCCAGACGTTCCAATGTCGCACTCTACTCGACTGCCTGTGGAAAACCTACCGCCAAGAATCTCTGCGCGGTTTATACAAGGGTCTGTCACCCTCCCTGCTCAAAGCGGGTGTTACCTCTGCCTGTCACTTCACTGCGTATGAACACACCCTGCGTCTATTGTCCTAAGGATAGAAACACCATCATGTCACGTGAACTCACGTGAGCTCATGGGGAGTCAGAAAGGTGTAGTTCAAAGTTTCCCCATAATACTGTAGGTAATTTCGTTCAGGATAGCTGCACTGATAGTAGTGCAGCTTCACGTGAGCTCATGTGACGTGATAGTAGTGTGTTTCTACCTTTCCTTTCTGCTTTCAGATGGTCGCCGTGTTTGGACTCAACGTTCTAGTTCAAACTATCGTCAATTTCACAGCGACTTCTCTCTGTCTGTACCAACTTCTCCTCGGTGCCAATAACAAGGGAGACGGTGCACTCTCTAAACTCCGCTCCTACCAATTCATAGGTAAAGACTAGCAAAGAAACAACTGCTACATTAGACTCGTGTGGTCTGTGTCGTAGCATACCCATCCCGTAGTATGCTTCTCATCAGATGGGCGAGAAGAGATATAATACTTCCCACTTGACCACGGAGGTTGCTCTGTTATACCCGATCTTAGCACTGAGAGTTAACATGGTGTCAAGGCTTTTCTTGGACGTCACCGATGTGATTTACACACCGGCCAGTATTTTTTTAATTCTAATGGTGGGTTTACGCACTCAAGCCATTTGCACAAACTGGCTTGCGCAAACCGTCTTGCACAAGTGAATCGTAGCGTGTGAACGCAGGCATGTTGATGTTTACACAAACCAAAAAAATCCTCTCACAAATTCTTCTTCTTCTTCTTCTTCTTCTTCTTCTTCTTCTTCTTCTTCTTCTTCTTCTTCTTCTTCTTCTTCTTCTTCTTCTTCTTCTTCTTCTGACACGTGTTTGGTGTTACATATTGTATGTAACGCCAGTAGGTACTTGAAGGGTTATGCTCATTCGTGTGTAGGAACCTTGCGTAAATTAATAAAGACATAAATTATTATAAACGAGTTATTTAGGCACTACGCCTGTAGGTAATTTAATGGGTTGATCTCCCAACAATGTATTAGGTACAGTTAAGTTGATCTTGTCCTATAAAAGTTACTGACAATAATAGAATAGAATAGAATATACCTTGTTTATCCTGCCAGAATGAGACTGAAAAGTCCCTTTTCTCCCGCAGTCTAAACAAGGTCTTATATATTTCATAGGTAAAGTTTACAGATAAGTTTATAAACCTTGCTTAACTGTGAGGGTCGCAACTGTGCTTAACAACATGATTGTCGCAGATACACCCTGTCGCCAATTCGATGGCAAATTACCACTGGGTTCAGTTTTCTTTGCCTTTTTAGCCTGTCCTTCCTTTGTTCTTATACATAGTACTAATAAAAAGAAAGTGAAAATTATAGTGGACGGGCTATTGTATTGGGCCTTCAATTCTCTTTGGGCTTTCAGGTCTCATGCGGCTAATGGGGAATGTGGCTATAGGATGGCTTAGTGTGGCCTGTATTAGCTGCAGCTGAGGTAACTAAGGAGAAGTTTGGACGGTCGCGTCGAGCCGCGGAACAGAAAACGAGAAGTCGGATCTCTACAATAATTTCTACTAAGGGTTCAATTTTTTCAAGATTTTAGGAGGTATGATAGAGGGAACTGTAACTGGTAAGGTCTTGTCGTCCTGAAATCGAAGAGAAAACGAAGACAGAATATGAGAAAGTCAGAACGAACCTTATCCGTTCAGGATAAAATCGGCCCTGTGAGGGAATCGAACCCGTGACCTAGCGCTTACAAGGCACACGCGCTATACCCTCCAAGCTATCAAGGCTCGCTGAGGGGTTTTAAAACCTTTTTGAGTAAGTTCAACTTGTTCAAAAAATAAGAGTATAGCCTAGAACCACGCTGATTTGGACTAACAACTAATAACCAACCAATCAGATTGCTTTCCGAGAGTACTTAAACCGAGTTTAATTTAAACTCACTTTGTGGCCCGCGGCTTTAGTCCTATATTTCGTCCGTCAACAATAACAAAGGAGCGTAAGCCACATTTGTGGAAAATTTGTGGCTTACGCCCCTTTGTGTTCTGAGAGACGATTTTTGCAGTATAAATGGCCACTATTTGAGTATTTGTACTCGTGGGAACAATAGCGAGAATGTTCTCAAGGATGCACGGTGCACCGGTGTATCATGGTGCAACTTGTTCAAGACTGCAAGTCTCAAGTCAAGTCTAATAGTGTGTCTAGCTACCTACCTATAGGTTAATGTCTGTGTGTGCATACTTGTTCAAAAAGTCTATTGTCTCAATTATGTGATGCATCGGCCTGGGCACTTAACTACTACCTATTTTAAACATTTAAACTTCATTTTTTGGGTTATTACCTTGATCGGTGAGTTATCAACTTGATTAGTGGGTTATCAACGATAAAATAAAACTAAAATTAGGTGCGTAGGTATAAGTAAAAGGCTTAGCTAGGTACCTACTGATACCTATTTTATGGCTTGTCTGGGACTCGAACCATCAACCTCTCGATAATTCAGTTGTGTTTGTTTTCAGTTCTGTGAGGCGTCTTACCTGTACTTCATTTCGAAAATCGTCGATCTGTTGGATACCGTAAGTAAAATTTTACTTTCTGATGTTTTCAGCCAGCCTAGTTAGCTTGGTTTTTAGCGTGTCTGCCTTGGAAGCATTAGGTCGCGGGTTCGATTCCCGGCAGGGGCGGATATTGTCCTGAATTGATAATGTTCGCTCTCGGAAAGGGCTGGTTTTCTCTGTCTTTCTTCTCTCTTCGATTTCGGGATGATAAGACCTTAACAGTTACAGGAGCCTCTTACAGTGACAGTTACAGGACCCTCTTACAACATTCCCCCCACTCGCCGCACGGTAGTGGGTCACATAAATGCACCATCCATACGCACAATGAACACGCAAAAGAGGAGAGGGAGAGGCAGATTGTGGGAAGAGAAAAGAAAAAAAAGATCGTTATTATTCGTAAACGGAGATTGCCGAAAAGGGAGTTTTGGGGGTTGGGACTGGGACTGGCTATTTTGAGTAGGGACTGTTTAAGTCATTCAGTCTTTGTGTGGGATTCAAGTCTTTTAATTCAGTCAGTCAGTCTTTACACATCTCTAGTTCGGAGAGTGTTGACTCCCTAATCAGCTACCTCAAAGCTATCAAGTTGTTAAACATGATTTAATCCACCCGAGGAGTCGGCGCGAACCATCCACAAGCGCCTTAGAAGAAAAAAAAAAAGACCATTTCCTCTTTAAAAAAAATCTGGGCTAAATCAGGAGGGTGTGTATAGCCCAGTTAGATCTCTCTCTGAGAGAAATAAGTAGGTAGGTACTTGCTTGACCATGAGATGTAGGATGTAGGCTGATAGGCCTGAAGGCATGTGATGTGTTCCAACTTCCAACCACCATCTTCTTCCTCGCTTTTTCCCGTGTCCAGGGAATTTCAGGCTGGTATTCTCCCTGTTTGAAGTTCCCTTGAAACAGGGAGTAGACCACTGTTTCATTCAGTTGACACTGGAGGCTTAAGTCACCACTCCCATGCCAAACTGTAGAAACAATTACCTAACCCTAGAGTCCGAACCTATCATAACCCGGTTCATAACCACGACCTGGAACAGCGGTCAATACACCTTCTCTACTTCAGTATTGATTTCAGTCACCTCTCCTGATTTCAGACCCAGTTCGGACTGTTCTGTATTCATCAGGTCAGTCTAATCGTCTTCAGCTGCGACATGCCTGTGGCCCTTACCTATTTCATCTTCTCCCAAGCTGTGGTGATGTGCATTCTCTTTGGAAACTTCTACTATCAAACCTACACAAAGAAAAACAAATAGGTCGTTCAGTGATCTGTACGTAGAATCCATTGAAGGATCTTAACTGCTAAGCCACTCGGGGATCTTAAGAGCTACAGCTATGAAACCTCTATAGCAAGAAAGAAAAATAGGCCATTAAATAATCTGTAATAGAATCCATTGAAGAATTTAAGTCCTCACGATGGTTGACTGCGGTTCAGGACGAGCCAATTAAACATGGCTAGAGACCATCACCCCGGTGTATGGCAGATACAAAAAGATGTACTTTCTTTACTCTGCCAACACCATTCGACAAAAGCTAAAGCCGCTACAACAACAACAACAACAACAACAACAAGGATCTTGACCGCTAAATTCTATCACACCTACAGCAAAAAAGAGAAATTGAATAGAACCCTCTGTTTATCCGCGTGTACACAAAAAGCTCAGTCCCAGGCTGTGGTGATGTGCATTCTCTTCGGAAACTTCTACTATCAAACCTTACACCAAGAAAAACAAATAGGTGAAGTGATACGTAGAATTCACTCAGAGATCTTAACAGGCTAACAGCTAAGTGCTATCTAGCCTACACGAAGAAATATAATATAGAACCCTGTCCATACATAGACAAAAAGCCCACTCCGAGGCTTAGGTGTAGGGGCAAACAGCCCTAAAGGTTAGGTTAAGCTTCTCTACGAAAATCCTGCCAGAATGAGACTGAAAAATCCCTTTACTCCCGCAGTCAAGTTCTTATGTACATAATTATTTGGTAGGTACAGAATAATTTTAAAAATTGGTGATTCAATCTTCCTACCAACCCTGGATTCGCTCTTATGTTAGATAGTTCCAAAAGTAGGTAGGTATTCTTCGATTTTCGACCATGCAGCCTATTTATTGGGCCATGTACTTAAGTGTAGAACGCACATCTCGCGACGCTCCCATTTATGCTCACAATCTCTTGTCCACAGATGAGGTTGTGGACAACTGGTTCCTAATGCCCAGCTGGCTACCCGTGACCTCGATTGTCGTCTTGTATCTCATCTTCGTCAAGATCGTCGGACCTAGGATGATGGAGAACCGAAAGCCGTACAACATCAAGAATATCATCCTGGTCTACAATCTGGTCCAAACGGTGTACAACGCGTTATTCATCAGGTCAGTCTAATCGTCTTCAGCTGCGACATGCCTGTGGCCCTTACCTATTTCATCTTCTCCCAAGCTGTGGTGATGTGCGTTCTCTTTGGAAACTTCTACTATCAAACCTACACCAAGAAAAACAAATAGGTCGTTCAGTGATCTGTACGTAGAATCCAGTGAAGGATCTTAACTGCTAAGCCACTCGGGGATCTTAAGAGCTACAGCTATGAAACCTATAGCAAGAAAGAAAAATATAGGCGATTAAATGATCTGTAATAGAATCCATTGAAGAATAATCCTCACGATGGTTGACTGCGGTTCAGGACGAGCCAATCAAACATGGCTAGAGACCATCACCCCGGTGTATGGCAGATACAAAGATGTACGTTCTTTACTCTGCCAAAACCATTCGACAAAAGCTAAAGCCGCTACAACAACAACAACAACAACAACAACAACAACAACAACAACAACAACAACAACAACAACAACAACAACAACAACAAGGATCTTGACCGCTAAATTCTATCACACCTACACCAAAAAATAGAAGTAGAATAGAATTATAGAATCCTCTGTTTATCCGCGTGTACACAAAAAGCTCAGTCCCAGGCTGTGGTGATGTGCATTCTCTTCGGAAACTTCTACTGTCAAACCTTACACCAAGAAAAACAAATAGGTGAAGTGATACGTTATAGAATTTACTCAGAGATCTTAACAGGCTAACAGCTAAGTGCTATCTAACCTACACGAAGAAATAGAATATAGAACCCTGTCCAACTGTCCATACATAGACAAAAAGCCCACTCCGAGGCTTAGGTGTAGGGGCAAAATCAGCCCTATAAAGCTTAGGTTAAGCTTCTCTACGAAAATCCTGCCAGAATGAGACTGAAAAATCCCTTTACTGCCGCAGTCAAGGTCTTATGTACATAAATAATTATTTGGTAGGTACAGAATAATTTTAAAATTTGGTGATTCAGTCTTCCTACCAACCCTGGATTAGCTCTTATGTAGATAGGTAGTTCCAAAAGTATAGGTAGGGAGGTATTCTTCGATTTTCGACCATGCAGCGTAATTATTGGGCCATGTACTTATGTGTAGAACGCACATCTCGCGAGAACGCGAACACAAGTTCGCAAATCCGGGATTCAGAAATGTCTCAGAGCATGATTAAAATCAAAGAGATTTCAAGATTATATACCTACTCAGAGATTATTCGTTCGTAGGTAAGTCTACTCCGGTAGTCCGAGTATGATAAATTGATAAATAAACATTTACCCACCTGCTGTAGTACCAGCCTAAATAAATAAATGCTACCTCTTGAGTCTTGATGTTACCTACCTCTAAATAAATGTTATGTATCTATATAGTATATATTTTACATTGTTTTCTTTTCATTTTGTACGCAAAATTCAGGGCCGTATATAGATGGGGCGAGGGGGCCCGCCCCTCCCCTCGACCCTCAGTTTTCTCCTTTACCAGACGTCAAAACTTCAGAGTACCGTGTGCCAGATACCTATCGACTGTTGAAACTCCATTCAGCGACAAAAAATTGAGGAGAATAGCACTCGATTTCCCAGATGGTTTCCTATCCAGATACCGACCACACTGAACGTTGCTTAACTTCAGCGGATCTGGAAGTAGGGTCGTGGAATAGGTAGGTACCAGGTTCCAGTCACGTGTCTGCTTAAAACCGTTATTTTTATGCTCCGAAAAAATTATGCTCGATGGTTGTGCTCAACGTGGCAACACTGTCACTTCAGCAATATCAACGACCTTGGCTAACTTCACACAAAATAAACAGCTGACAGCAAAATGTAAACAAACGAAATTTTTTTATCTTATCTGAAAAATTTAACTTTCTGTTTTTTACTTTTTTGAATTTGGATCTAGAAAATCTAGATTAATCTTTAGATCTCGAGTTATTTTAGAATTTAGAGTATAGGTAACAGGATTCTAGCTCATAAGGAGGTCGTTTTAATCGATAGTGCAAACATAGCCCATCCCATGGCTGGACACAAGCAGTTTGAAAGCTACAGCATGTATTCGGAGTTTGATTCCCCGCTGACAGTGTCTCAGGACTTGTCTAACGAGCAGTATACGTTCAAACGTATCCGACCTACAGAGTTGAATATTCAGCACCGAAAGCATGTTCCAAGGACTTTGGAGGAGATTTCGTCACAAGAACACGGTAAGTGATGGCAGAGCAATGGTGAGACTAACAAGAAGAAGTAGGTATAGTGGTTGAAAATGAAGGTCATTAATGCATTATTGAGCAACTTTTACTTTAGAAAATAACTTATAATTATGGTGGAGTTTACCAACTTAGCATTGAGATGAAATTAGGAACTTTGGTGTACCTAGGTATGATGCAATATTTAACACATCCAGTCTCTTGGGTGTTTTGAGCAAAATGGTTCTGTGGACCAATGAAACATGGGGGTAGATCAAACAGCCATAAAAATCACCAGCTAAAGACATTCCTAAGCTTAAAAGACAAAAAATCTTCCATGGACTACATTAATCAAATCCCCATAGGAAATAGGTACCTACACAGTAATATGTACAATCCAGGCAGCATTAGAGCTTTCACAAATGAGCAGTGACCAGTGTTTTTAGGGTTAGGTTAAATTTTAAAACACTAAAAAGAGCTTTCTTTTTCATTGTTGTCTTCTCAATAATCACTCTATTTCGTACTTTTTCAGATGCCTTGGTACAGAAGTGGGCAGGATGTGGTTTGACAATAGTTTCTCTCCTTACAGAAAATTTACTGTGTCATCCGTTTATTGTATTACGAAGACAATGTCAGGTAGGTCTGTCTATCCACTATACCACCAAGACAATGGTCTGATTGGACCTAGTACATTCAGTGTTATTGCAACTGGTTTTCTGCATTCACTCTTCAACTACAAAATGTCAAATTTCATCAACTTGAAACTGACCTACCACCTGAAATGAAAAATGTGAACTGATTAGTTTTATTCTGTCTTGTATGAAGATAATGTTCGCTCTCGGAAAGGGCTGGTTTTCTCTGTCTTTCTTCTCTCTTCGATTTCGGGATGATAAGACCTTAACAGTTACAGGACCCTCTTACAGTGACAGTTACAAGACCCTCTTACAGTGACAGTTACAGGACCCTCTTACAGTGACAGTTACAGGACCCTCTTACAGTGACAGTTACAGGACCCTCTTACGGTGACATTAAACCTCAATCGATCAACTTTCAGATTTTCTTCGTGCTACGTAAGAAGAACTCTCAAATTAGTTTCCTCCATGTTTATCATCACGTTATGATGGTGTTCGCAACTTGGGCTTTCCTGAGATATTTCAAAGGTAAGTCTAACGATAGCTAAGGGGAGAAGAACACAGGACTGTAAGGGATGCCCAATTTTGGGAAATTTCCTTTGAGTAAAGGGTCTTGAAACTTGAACTGAGGTGGAACTTGAATTATGATGGTGTTCGCAACTTGGGCTTTCCTGAGATATTTCAAAGGTAAGTGTAACGATAGCTAAGGGGAGAAGAACACAGGACTGTAAGTGATGTACAATTTTGGGAAATTTCCTTTGAGCAAAGGGTCTTGAAACTTGAACTGAGGTGGAACTTGAAAGATACAGGGGGTCTTTCTTGATGAATTGTCGGATTAGAATTAACAAGTTGGTTCGGTGAGCTCCGTCGGTTTTCGTAGACAGGGCCGTATTTAAGGAGAGAGGCGCCCCCCCCCCAGCTCAACTTTTCTCCTTTACTATAGGCCAGGCTCCAAAAATTTGGAGCATCTCCCCCGTACCTCACTGTTTGGACTCTCCCCCCGGGCAATAAAAGGAGGTAGGTGTAAATGCAAATGCAGTTTCTTTGTGTTATTATATCACAACTTTGGTGCTCACTGCAGCATTGTAGGATTTTCCCAGGGAGTCCTCAGCAAGGTAGGTGTGACATTGCTAGTGAGAGACCGGGAATATTTGATGTGTTCCTGGACGGACTGTGTTGCATTCTGGTCTGGGGCAGTCCTCAGCAAGTTAGGTGACCAGGAATATTTAACCCACAAAATCCAATTTTTTCTCAGTTTTTTGGACTAAGTCACAGTCTGAAACGCACTCTAGCAATATCATCTAAAGTTTAGAAGTTAACCGATACATCTGTGTGCAACTCCTAGACTTTAACTCCAAATATCAGAGGGATGTGTGACTTAATCTTTTTTCCTCTTGACCCCTCAATTAATAAAATTAATAATTTGATTATTTTGGCTTAGTCTGTTCTTCCTCTTGGCCCTTCAAATAATAAAATTAAAAATTTGACTATTTTGTTTGTCTGCACAGGTCGTATGCTCCCAGTGTGGGTTCTGATTGTACCTACCGTGGTTCTGGGTTTGTTACGCTACTTGATCAATATTCTAGTTCACAAGCTATCCTATGCTGTCATCACGGATTATCAAGACAAGCAACATACCAGATGGGTGAGTGAACGGAGTGAATTCCAAGTTTTCAACCTCGAAAATTTCATCAGCTGATTTTTGATTGTCCTTTCCTAACCCCACTATCAAAAAGTTTTCAATTTTTTTTCTATCCCCAACATTGAAAAAATGCAATGACAATGTGTATTGACATTTGAATGAAAAATAGGACTAAGGAGGATGGGATAGCATAAAACTAGCCGTTCCGAGAACGAACCTTGTCTGTGTTAGGATAAAGTTCGCACCTTGGATATTATCCTAAACAGATAAGGTTCGTTTTCGGAACGGCTTGCTTTCTCTTATCCTCTCCTCGTTCTCTCTTCGCTTTCGGGACGATAAGACCTTAGCAGTTACTGTTTCCTCTATCAAGCAAGAAAAGAAGAAGAAGAAAAAAAAATAGCCTAAAACCAAGTGACGTCAGCCTAGTTTTAGCCTGGAAAGTAGCGCGTCCGCTTTGTTAGTGCTTGGTCGCGGGTTCGGATCCCGCCTGGGTCGCACTATATCGTAACACAGACGTGGTTCGTTCTCGGAATCAAAACAAGGGTCATGTTTAGAAATTCTTCATTGTGTGTATGACCTTATTTTCAGGGCGCAATCCCGAAAAACTCAGACACGGATTCTGAAATTGAAGTGACGGCCGGGTTTACGGCACTGGTTGTTTCAGACGTTCTTCTCTACCCGTTCGAAACCATAGTGCATAGGTGAGTAGGTCCCGGGTTCGATGCCCACCATCGAGAAAAAAATGCACTTACATTTCAATTGCAAATTATCTTTCTAAAGACGTCAGAGTCCGACAGTCCATTGTCCTCACGAGGCTGAGTGCACGCACCCCGAACTCCAGACTGCCGAAAAACTTTGACCCCGCCGGGAATTGAACCCAGAACCTCCAGCGTGCAAGCGTATTGTGTTACCCACTCGGCCACTTAGTAGGCTGGCACGTAGGTGACCGAGTTAGCTTGGAAGGTAGCGCGTCTGCCTTGTAAGCGCAGAGAGAAGGAAGACAGGATAGGAGAAAGCCAGCCGTTCCAAGAACGAACATTATCCCATCAGGATAAAATCTGCCCCGGGTGGGAATTGAACCCGCGGCCTAGCGCTTACAAGGCAGACGCACTACCAACTAAGCTAACTAGGCTGGCTAACCAACTTTAGATTGAGATGAAATTAGGAACTTTGGTGTACCCAGGCATGATGCAATATTTAACACATCCAGTCTCTTGGGTGTTTTGAGCAAAATGGTTCTGTGGACCAATGAAACATGGGGGTAGATCAAACAGCCATAAAAATCACCAGCTAAAGACATTCCTAAGCTAAAAAGACCAAAAATCTTCCATGGACCACATTAATCAAATCCCCATAGGAAATAGGCAAGTACCTACACAGTAATATGTACAATCCAGGCAGCATTAGAGCTTTCACAAATGAGCAGTGACCAGTCTTTTTAGGGTTAGGTTAAATTTTAAAACACTAAAAAGAGCTTTCTTTTTCATTGTTGTCTTCTCAATAATCACTCCAAAATGGTTCTGTGGACCAATGAAACATGGGGGTAGATCAAACAGCCATAAAAATCACCAGCTAAAGACATTCCTAAGCTAAAAAGATCAAAAATCTTCCATGGACCACATTAATCAAATCCCCATAGGAAATAGGTACCTACACAGTAATATGTACAATCCAGGCAGCATTAGAGCTTTCAAGCATTAGGTCGCGGGTTCGATTCCCGGCAGGGGCGGATATTGTCCTGAATTGATAATGTTCGCTCTCGGAAAGGGCTGGTTTTCTCTTTTCCTGTCTTTCTTTCTCTCTTCGATTTCGGGATGATAAGACCTTAACAGTTACAGGACCTTCTTACAGTGACAGTTACAGGACACTCTTACAGTGACAGTTACAGGACCTTCTTACGGTGACAGTTACAGGACCCTCTTACGGTGACAGTTACAGGACCCTCTTACAGAGACAGTTACAGGACCCTCTTACAGTGACAGTTACAGGACCTTCTTACGGTGACAGTTACAGGACCCTCTTACGGTGACAGTTACAGGACCCTCTTACAGTGACAGTTACAGGACCCTCTTACAGTGACAGTTACAGGACCCTCTTACGGTGTCATTAAACCTTTATTGATCAACTTTCAGATTTTCTTCGTGCTACGTAAGAAGAACTCTCAAATTAGTTTCCTCCATGTTTATCATCACGTTATGATGGTGTTCGCAACTTGGGCTTTCCTGAGATATTTCAAAGGTAAGTGTAACGATAGCTAAGGGGAGAAGAACACAGGACTGTATGGGATGCCGTACTTTTTCAGATGCCTTGGTACAGAAGTGGGCAGGATGTGGTTTGACAATAGTTTCTCTCCTTACAGAAAATTTACTGTGTCATCCATTTATTGTATTACGAAGACAATGTCAGGTAGGTCTGTCTATCCACTATACCTACCACCAAGACAATGGTCTGATTGAACCTAGTACATTCAGTGTTATTGCAACTGGTTTTCTGCATTTACTCTTCAACTACAAAATGTCAAGTTTCTCTCCTTACAGAAAATTTACTGTGTCATCCGTTTATTGTATTACGAAGACAATGTCAGGTAGGTCTGTCTATCCACTATACCTACCACCAAGGCAATGGTCTGATTGGACCTAGTACATTCAGTATTATTGCAACTGGTTTTCTGCATTTACTCTTCAACTACAAAATGTCGAATTTCATCAACTTGAAACTGACCTACCACCTGAAATGAAAAATGTGAACTGTATACTGTCTTGTATGACATTTGTATCAGAGCAGTACATTAAATATATTTTAATTGTTTTTCACAGGTTCACTACTCCTCTTGGAATTATCGTCTGGAGCCTTTGTCCATTATTCCAGTGACTATACGACTCTTACGAAGGCAACAAGCCTCGTCTCTGTGGAAAGGTGTTGGCAGTGTACTTATAGTCAGGGGTAAGCTGTGGTGATTGGTCCTTCTCTGTGGCTGAGTGATCACTGCCTCTCAACCTGAGAGGTGCTAGATTTGAATCTCAGCCAGGGCAGAAACAAAATACTGGCTCTCAGGTTGTGGTTGTGTTAACTACAACCCCAAACTGCACTGAACTCACTGAAGCATCAATTTCGCAGTTTCTTTGTGTTATTATGTCACAACTTTGGTGCTCACTGCAGCATTGTAGGATTTTCCCAATATCTCAATAATCCTAAAATCCAATGTTTACCTACCATATGCTGGCACTGGTCGCTATGCGCATTTATATGTCATAGCTACTCATTTTCCTCACGAGGCTGAGTGGGCCCCGCAACAGCCAGTCACGGAATCAATCATTTGCATGATACAAATTTCTTAACCCCGCTGGGAATCGAACCCGGGTCTCCCGCGTGCAAGGCGAGCGCAGTGACCACTACGCCATGGGAGCTGACTGGAGGGAGGTATACGCAATTGTTAATTGTTTCTTGCAGGAGAGCAAGGGATATTCGTCGGCGCTCTGAACTCGTTGGTTCACGTGGTTATGTATAGCTACTACTTCCTGGCCGCCCTCGGTCCCGAAGTCCAGAAGTACCTGTGGTGGAAGAAGTACATCACCAAATTCCAACTGGTAAGTTACGAATTTTCATCAGTTAGGTGAACGGTTTCTTCAATTTGAATTGATCCCAAAACTTGCCCCTTAAATTAAGGAGGCTTCCGCAACGGAGAACCGACCATCAACTGTAGCATAGTATCGACCCAAGAGAAAATAAACAGGCCATACTGAATAGAAGCGTCCTCAACGGAGCCTTGACCATAGTACCGACCCTCACAGAAAATCAAGAAATAATTAAGCCTAGTATTTTTTCTGCAATGGTCGATAGTCTCGGCAAGGCTCAATGGTTTATTCGCCGTTGTGCCCGCGCACTTAGACCCTTATACTGAATAGAAGCGTCCTCAACGGAGCCTTGACCATAGTACCGACCCTCGCAGAAAATCAAGAAATTGAGCTGAGTATTTTTTCTGCAATGGTCGATAGTCTCGGCAAGGCTCAATGCTTTATTCGCCGTTGTGGCCGCGTACTTAGACCCTTAACAAATGGAGTGTGCCTGAAGGCATGTGATGTGTTCGAGTGTGCCTGAAGGCATGTGATGTGTTCCAACTTCCAACCACCATCTTCTTCCTCGCTTTTTCCCGTGTCCAGGGAATTTCAGGCTGGTATTCACCCTGTTTAAAGTTCCCTTGAAACAGGGAGTAGACCACTGTTTCATTCAGTTGACACTGGAGGCTTAAGTTACCACTCCCATGCCAAACTGTAGAAACAATTACCTAACCCTAGAGTCCGAATCATAACCCGGTTCATAACCACGACCTGGAACAGCGGTCAATACACCTTCTCTACTTCAGTATATTAATTTCAGTCACCTCTCCTGATTTCAGACCCAGTTCGGCAGGCCCGCTCCCTCTTGTCATTCAAAAAAAAAAAAAAAAAATCGTGTCGTGTGTAGTGGGAACACTCATTTAAATTGCATTGCCTACAGAGGCTACAAGACATTCGGAAAAATATCGGATGAAACTCACAAGTGGGAACGCACCTTTACACAGTGCCTGCTGTTGCTTCAAGTACTGACCTGGGGGAATGGCCCGATGTGTCTTTCCTTTTTCCTTCAGGGGTATTGAAGTTCAAATCTTAAGGTGTGTCCACACATAATCGACTGGCCGTCGATTCACATTGATTGACGACTGTCGAGTATGTGTGGACGCAGCTTTAGGAACGACAGAATAATTGAGTCCAAGGTAAACCACTGTTGAGATTACAGGTTTTCTTTTTTTTTTCTTCTGGGACTGTCATGAAATTATTTGTGATCCTTAAAGGTGGAAATATAATGACGCCAGTATGTTTATACGTATTTGTTAGGGGCTGTATGTTGTGCAGAGAAAAACGACCTAAGACAAAACAGTTTAACATAATAATAAAACGCTTACACTGTATATCTACCTACCTAAGGCATTAATGTCTAGGTTCTAGGTCCCTTCAAAATGGATTGTTTCACAAACAGGTAGTGGTCAATTTTGACATTAGCTAACAACAAGCAGGTCGTTGTTGTATTTTGCCCTCCCATTCATTCTGGTGAAAGTTATGTAGTGTCTAAACATCATGTTTCCTTCTCCAGAAAATGAATTATACTCACCAACTCCCTAACTTTTAAAGTTCAGATACTCTGGGATCAGATCTTCACAGTTATCCATGATGAACACACGTCTTACGTATAACTTAATGTTGTTCTTACGCTTCTTTCCTTCAAACAGATCAAATGGTGCTCGCTTTGGTGCACACTCATTTAAATTGCATTGCCTACAGAGGCTACAGGACATTCGGAAAAATATCGGATGAAACTCACAAGTGGGAACGCACCTTTACACAGTGCCTGCAGTTGCTTCAAGTACTGACCTGGGGGGAATGGCCCGATGTGTCTTTCCTTTTTCCTTCAGGGGTATTGAAGTTCAAATCTTAAGGTGTGTCAACACATAATCGACTGGCCGTCGATTCACATTGATCGACGACTGGCGAGTATGTGTGGACGCAGCTTTGGGAACGACAGAATAATTGAGTCCAAGGTAAACCACTGTTGAGATTACTGGTTTTCTTTTTTTTTTCTTCTGGGAAACACTCATTTAAATTGCATTGCCTACAGAGGCTACAGGACATTCGGAAAAATATCGGATGAAACTCACAAGTGGGAACGCACCTTTACCCAGTGCCTGCAGTTGCTTCAAGTACTGACCTGGGGGGAATGGCCCGATGTGTCTTTCCTTTTTCCTTCAGGGGTATTGCAGTTCAAATCTCAAGGTGTGTCCACACATAATCGACTGACCGTCGATTCACATTGATCAACGACCATCGACTATGTGTGGACGCAGCTTTGGGAACGACAGAATAATTGAGTCCAAGGTAAACCACTGTTGAGATTACAGGTTTTCTTTTTTTTTTTCTTCTGGGACTGTCATGAAATTATTTGTGATCCTTAAAGGTGGAAATATAATGACGCCAGTGTGTTTATACGTATTTGTTAGGGGCTGTATGTTGTGCAGAGAAAAACGACCTAAGACAAAACAGTTTAACATAGTAATAAAACGCTTACACTGTATATCTACCTACCTAAGGCATTAATGTCTAGGTTCTAGATTCTAGGTCCCTTCAAAATGGATTGTTTCACAAACAGGTAGTGGTCAATTCTTGACATTAGCTAACAACAAGCAGGTCGTTGTTGTATTTTGCCCTCCCATTCATTCTAGTGAAAGTTATGTAGTGTCTAAACACCATTTGTTCCTTCTCCAGAAAATGAATTATACTCACCAACTCCCTAACTTTCATTTAATGCTTTTTCAAGAGATTTAAAGTCCACTGTATAACATGTAATTTTTTTCAAAGAGGTTTGACAGAGGGAGCTGTAACTGCTATGGTCCATAGCAGTTACAGTTCCCACTGTATCGTCCCGAAATCAAAGAGAGAAGGAAGACAGGATAGGAGAAAGCCAGCCGTTCCGAGAACGAACATTATCCCATCAGGATAAAATCCGCCCCGGGCGGGAATCGAACCCGCGGCCTAGCGCTTACAAGGCAGACGCACTACCAACTAAGCTAACTAGGCTGACTGGGGGACCTTAAACAGCCTGAAATTTCCCTTGCTACAGAAATGGTTTCAGGCCCCCTTGATGAACCTAGGCCTGATGACCCCCTCCCCTCTGGAAGCCCCTGGATGAACCAAAATAATAATAAATAATAATAAAAATAAATAAATTACATTTATACTAATCCAGATAACAGTCCGGATCAATCGGAACCTGCCATCGCGCAGACAGTTCACGATCTAGCTGCCCAAGCTAAAGGCGGCCCCTCCTAAAAATGGGATTTGTCAATTCCAAGCAGAGCCTTAAACGACTGAAAGAGGCATAGGACAGAAGGAAGAGAAGAAGTAAAGCCCTGCTATCTGGAATCGTCAATGTCAAGGGAGATAGGTTGTAGAAAATTATAAAATTTTTTCATTTTTTTCGAACGTTGTCTTTTTCGTTGTTTATTATGAACTAT
>NW_007380333.1:4088-14007 GCF_000475195.1 Diaphorina citri | reverse complement strand
ATATTGCTCAATCAGTAGATTGGTTGGTAGCTCTCCATGGTGTTCTGTCTGAAGTTTTCCTCTTCGTCTCCGCGTATGACTTGAATCCAGAGTATTCTCATTCTTATAATACAGTAAAGTAACACCATTCTCACTCCCTTCAGGTTTCGGCGCCCTCGTGCTTCAGTTCGTGGCGCACGCGGCGGTCATTCGCATCACCAAGTACATTATCTCCCACGTGACCGCCCTCCTGCGGTCCGCCCCTCAGCCCGGGCGCCAAACTACCACCCCAGCGGCGGTCAAATATACCACGGGCTACCCGACACCGGCGCTACCTAGCGGACAATATCAGAACCAAGGCGCGGGCGAGTACAGCACTTCTAGCGGGCAGTACGCGAACCAGGGCTCGAGCGAGTACAGCGCCTCTACCGGGCAATTTCAGAACCCGGGAACCTCAAGTGGGCAATTCGCCAAGCCTGAATATTCAGCGCCTCCTAGTGAGCAATATCCGAACGAATACTATCCCAACAACGCAGCCTCAGAATACTATCTCAACCCAGGCGGTGAATTGTACGCCCCTAGTTCACCCGAAGTCCGACAGAGGGCAGCAGCTAATGCGCAGGCGCGGTATCGTGAATTCTGATTGGAGCGTGATTGGTTGATAGCACCTGTGGTGGTTTCTAGTCTTGTTTTGTCTCTAGTCGTATTTTAATGTGGAAACTAAAGGCCCGTTCCCGTTTACGGGAGACAAAATGGGCTGTGGATTGGAAAAGGCAAAACGATTGGAACACATCACATGCCTTCAGACACAATCCATTTGTTAAGGGTCCAGCTTTACCTTGCCCTTGGGGATCAGTTCAATTTGAAGAAACCGTTTACCTAAAGGCCCACTCCCTCTTGTCGTTCGAAAAAAAAAATCGTGTCGTGTGTAGTGGGAACACTCATTTAAATTGCATTGCCTACAGAGGCTACAGGACATTCGGAAAAATATCGGATGAAACTCACAAGTGGGAACGCACCTTTACACAGTGCCTGCAGTTGCTTCAAGTACTGACCTGGGGGGAATGGCCCGATGTGTCTTTCCTTTAATTGTGAGCTACAATTTATAGAAACCAGAATTAACGAAATTGAAATTTTTATACCCACAGACGAAAATTTTGGTCTCTAATATTAAAACTTAGTTATCAAAAACACAAAATTTGGCGCCGCAGGCGAATTTTTTGAAGATTTTGGTCTACAATAGTAAGAGAAGACTTGTTAAAGAATAGAATATACCCTGTTTATACTGCCAGAATGAGACTGAAAAGTCCCTTTACTCCCGCAGTCTAAACAAGGTCTCATGTCTAAACAAGGGCAAATGTCAAAGGAGTAATCTTCAGGGCCACAGGCGAAACTTTTCAGTAAGTATGTAACCTGTAGCTTGTCATGTGTCAGTTTTTTATGTAATCAAATACGTGTAAAAGACGAGTATAGTTATTCCCCCCAATACATTTCTATAGAACACAAAATTACAGCGCCGCAGGCGAAATTTTTTTCGAGAAAATTTAAGTAGCTCCTTCAAGGTTGCATACTTTTTTTACCAAAGTCTTTGGTCTTTTTCTCGTTATATAGGCTTTGAAGAATACAACAACAAACTACAAGTAATCAACTTGCACCAACAAGTAAGCATTACACTAGACTTCTACACCAGAGGTCCTGGGTTTGATTCCCAGTAAAATCAATGTTTTGTACCTGCAAGAGGGAAAAAAAGGGGCAGCCTAAAAAACGTGAAAACAATCTTACATCAGAAGAGTTGGAAATCAATTCTCGCAGGAAAATTTCTTTGTTGGAATAGAATGTGTTGATGATGAGGGACATGAGCTGAGCAATCTCAGCCTGGAATGCAAAAGTTTCCACACCATCTCCGGAGCTTTGGTTGTCGGCCATTCTGAAAGATAAAAGGAAAATACACATTTATTAGAAGGAGTGGTAACATTTTTTTCTTTTTATTTTATTTATTTTTCTTACTCAATCTTCTTCTTTGCCACTTTTTCCCATGTTCAGACAGGAGTTGCTGTGAACTCACAGTGTGGTGTTCTTTGTCACCCTCTCAATCAGCCCTAGGGTGATTGCTTTTGGGCTGATGTTTGTTCAAAATTTTAACAAATAAATGCCCTTTGTGCTCAACCTTTGATAATAATTTCTTTAGAAAGGGAAATTTCAGACTGTTATTGTCCCTGTCTTAAAGGCCACACCATCTCCGGAGCTTTGGTTGTCAGCCATTCTGAAAGATAAAAGGAAAATACACATTTATTAGAAGGAGTGGTAACATTTTTTCTTTTAATTTTATTTACTTTTCTTACTCAATCTTCTTCTTTGCCACTTTTTCCCATGTTCAGACAGGAGTTGCTGTGAATTCACTTGCGACTTTTTCCCATGTTTAGACAGGAGTTGCTGTGAATTCACAGTGTGGTGTTCTTTGTCACCCTCTCAATCAGCCCTAGGGTGATTGCTTTTGGGCTGATGTTTGTTGTCTTCTAAATTTTAACAAATAAATGCCCTTTGTACTCAACCTTTGCTAATTATTTCTTTAGAAAGGGAAATTTCAGACTGTTATTGTCCCTGTCTTTTTTTAGGCTTTGAAAAATTCCCTGACTTTTTTCGATTTTTGGCACTTTTTCGTAAAATTCCCTGACTTTTCCCTGACTTTTCCAGTCACCATGAAATTCCCTGACTTTTCCCGGTTTTCCCGGTTTTCCAGTCTGGTAGACACCCTGTGAGTGGCTGGGATTGAACCCAGGCCTTCCTGATTACCAGGCCAGTGTCTTGACCACTACACCAACAAGCCAGGCTAGAGGGGTCGTTTCCATGTTATGGAGTATCTCTAGTCTAGACCAAGGTCTGCACAGCAAATTTTTAAAAATCACTAGATTCGAGGGAAAGAAATCACTAGATTTGACCTGAATTTCACTAGATTACCAAAATCTCCACAATCGTAGTTTATTCGTGGTTTTTGAGGGTAGAAGTCTCATATACGAGTCATTTTCATAGTAAAATGTAGAAAATGAAACCCAGTTTAAACTCTAATGGCCCCGGCCATATAACTTAAGCAAAAGGACAAAATATAAATAAAAGTACATAACCTATGTAAACGTAAGGTGCCACAGACACTGGCAATAAATGAATCATTCCCAGAACGAAGAGCCCATGTTATGTTTGTCACTAACATAGGTCCTTCTTTCTGGGAACGATTGAAATATTGTGCAAGTTTCTTGCGGACAAAACCAACATGCACAAAACTTTATTGCCAGTGGTCATTTGGCTTAAGAAAAGGGAGCATAAACGCATTGAAAAATCGGAGGCAGGTGGGGGAACTACTTAGGTTGGACATTGTAAAAATGAAGGAGGAGAGGTAATTTTGAAGTTCACAAACTCCAAGGAACATTTTGAGGTGACAACTCCCCCTCGAGAATTTCAGGAAAATATACGAGCAAAATTTCGGAAATATTCGTACGGAAAAATAAATTCCGTACGAATATGTAGAGAAATTGTACCAAATTTTCTTACACAGAAATCCGTACAAAAGGTTAGTACGAATTAAAATTCGTATGGAGTGAAATTTGTGGAACATTTCCCAATATCATAGAATCAATACTGAATTTGAAGAAGGAATTTCCAACAAATAGTAGAAAATCCGTACGGATTTCCCAGTAAGTTTGTCCGGCGGAATGCATATGAAAAAAATACCAAATTTTCTTACACAGAAATCCGTACAAAAGGTTAGTACGAATTAAAATTCGTAT
Organism: Diaphorina citri; assembly: GCF_000475195.1. NCBI lineage: Eukaryota > Metazoa > Arthropoda > Insecta > Hemiptera > Psyllidae > Diaphorina > Diaphorina citri. The sequence continues at coordinate 10,246 of NW_007380333.1, read as the reverse complement.
GGAGTGAAATTTGTGGAACATTTCCCAATGTCACGGAATCAATACTGAATTTGAACAAAGTCGGAAGGAATTTCCAATTAAAAAAGGTAGAAAATCCGTACGGATTTCCCAGTAAGTTTGTCCGGCGGAATGCATTTGAAGAAACGACTGAAATTGTGTAGGAATTCCGTACGGATTTACCAATGAACTCAAAGAAATTCGTAAAGAATTTCCAAAAGAAATTCCGTACGCACTGATAAAACTGTGTAGGCAAAGTAGGCATATTGTACGGATTGAAAATGCGCAGAGAAATTCGTACATCATATATTTCCAAGCAAATCCCGAGTGAGGAGAAACGGGAGAGAGGGACGAAAGAGGGACTTAATCCACCTCTTCCATTCGGGAAGCATCTTCAGTGTCAGCGTCCGCAGCGGGTAGCTCCTCACTCTTCACTTCCTCAGAGGGGGCGGGCTCGTCATCGTCTTCAATACCGAGACCCAGCTTGATCATACGGTGAATGCGCGCCGCGTGGATCTGAACAGGAAACAAAACGGAACAGAAATGGGGGTTAGAAAATTCAGTTTACATATACAAATATGTAGTACTTCAATTATTTAAATCTTTAAACACTCTTTGAATAAACCACATTTGATGGAAAGAACTTCTTCCAGATAAGCTACCAGTGAAGCTACCTAGGTTGACTTTTCCGTCTGTATACACATGGAGCCATTGTTCTGCAGGGTATTGGGTGTGGATGGTTTCAAGTGCCTTTGCTTTAGCTACAGTTGGTGCAAAAATTCTTATCCGAAGCTACATAACTAGGCTGGCTTCAAAATAGTTAAAAGTAATATGTACCTACATACTAGTTTTTGTATGCAAAAAATACACACAAAAAAGTGAGTGTAAAGTACGAGTCACTATAATTAAGTTTATTACCTGAGGACTAAAAACAACTAAAATTGTAGTTGTACAGGGCACGGCAACGTAGGTACAACCTCGACTCTTCAAAGAATCGCGACTCTTCAAAGAATTACATTGATTGATTACATTGATTTCAAGGACTGCAACACATAAATTAGACCCTAAAAGAAAGCAAGTGCCCAAAAGAATAAACAAACCTGGCATCCCACCCCAAAGAGATTAATGCCCTACCTTTTACTCACTTCATAATTTGTACCCTCCTCCTTCACATGGTGGGTGCCTACCTTACTTCATGTGCTTCACTGCATTAGCAGCGTGTAATTGGCTTTAATTTGATGGCATGAAACCAATGCACTGAAGCAGAAGTGATACCTACTAGAGGAAAAAGGAGTGCAATGAGGAGAAAGAAAGGTATTTACTACGAGAAGTTATATAAAGATCAGAGTGGGAAGTGCAGAGTCATTCATGGAATAGGCCCTGGCCAAAAGAATGAACTGAACCGACAGTTTTACACTGACTGCAGGGCCAAGAACTGGAAATTTACCCCATCGAAAGTCGTGATTGAACTTTCGAGTAATCAACCACACAAAATTGGTTCTCATTTGTCCAATTTCACAGAATTAATGAAACAGTCCATTGCTCAATGCTTGTCATGAAGTACCTACTAGGAAAACGTGCTTGTCATGCATGTACTAATTTCCAAGTCCGAAACAAAAGCGTAAATAAGTACTTACTCAACGAAATTTACGAGGATTCTGGAGAAAAGAAAAGCTGATGTGATTCAGCAAGTTACTAGACTTTCTTCTGGACACAAATCCGGTTTGAATTCGAGGAAAATCTTCGACAAAAGACAAAACCTCAAAATTCTCAAAAAACGCAAGCTAAGGACAAATGACAATGCGGTAATGGGAAAATCAGGAAATCGGAAATTTTTAAAAACAAAAGGATGCAACCACGCATTGCGCATGCGCATGCGTCATGCGTCACTGTGTGACAAGATTCGTTCACACGTTCCAAGAAATGATTTTTTCACTGAAATTTTCACAAATAAATTTCCGGTCCGAAACAAAAGCGTAAATAAGTACTTACTCAACGAAATTTACGAGGATTCTGGAGAAAAGAAAAGCTGATGTGATTCAGCAAGTTGCTAGACTTTCTTATGGACACAAATCCGGTTTGAATTCGAGGAAAATCTTCGACAAAAGACAAAACCTCAAAAAACGCAAGCTAAAGACAAATAAGACAATGCGGTAGGTAATGGGAAAATCAGGAAATCGGAAATCGGAAATTTTAAAAAACAAAAGGATGCAATCACGCATTGCGCATGCGTCACTGGGCAAGATTCGTTCACACGTTCCAAGAAACGATTTTTTCACTGAAATTTTCACAAATAAATTTCCAAAAAATGAGGCTTCCCCAGCATTTTTGAGGTGATCTAATGGGTTTATATTTTTATAATGAAAAATCAGAATTTCAACTTTAAAAAGAAGAATTCCATTTTACAAATTAACTGTGAACAAAAAGAAGAGAGAAAAAAAAGAATCGTGGAAGAGTTTTGAATGTTTTGAAGAACGACTACATTTTATTTATTTTTGTGTACTCATTTTACAGTGTTGCCAACTGTCAGCTTGTTCCTCACTATATTTTTCTAGCCAAAAATCTAGCTCTTGAGGTGATCTAATGGGTTTATATTTTTATAATGAAAAATCAGAATTTCAACTTTAAAAAGAAGAATTCCATTTTACAAATTAACTGTGATCAAAAAGAAGAGAGAGAGAAAAAAAAGAATTGTGGAAGAGTTTTGAATGTTTTGAAGAACGACTACATTTTATTTATTTTTGTGTACTCATTTTACAGTGTTGTCAACTGTCAGTTTGTTCCTCACTAGATTTTCTAGCCAAAAATCTAGCTCTTGGCTCTTGCCGATAGCTAGGTCCACACTTCCTCTTTCCATTCTAGAGATATGGGGGGTCTTGGCAGTTACATTTTCTTCCATCAAACGTAGGTATTGAAAAAAAAAGTTTATTGTCTTGAAATTCTGCTTCTTCTGTTTATCGGATGGCCGTCTCTTCCTCCTGATACACAAGCTCATCTCTGTTTGACCAGCTGGGATTTTGCTGAATCAACTTCTCTGCCACGTAGTTGTGAAACCTCAACCAGACGGTCTGACTGACTGCCAGGTCTAGCTGCTGATTGACACGGATGTCACCTGAACAACAAAGTAGACGCAGTGGACAACAAAAGAAGAAGAAGAAGAAGAAGAAGAAGAAGAAGAAGAAGAAGAAGAAGAAGAAGAAGCTATATATAGCTGTGTCCACTAATAGTCGACGCCGTTGATCAACGAGGTGAATCTCTGTTGTCAAGGCAGTGTATGTTGACTATGTGTGGACACAGCTTATGAATACTCTAGTATTCAGCCCCGTCATTCGAAATCTTTTAGTGACGTTGGGCAAGTCCCTAAATCTTTGAATTTCTCAAAATCGATCGTCCTTAAGACTAAAAACAGAGTGTAGCGGAGAGAGCATTGAGCAGATAGAGGGAAGTGACGGATTTAAACCGCATAGAGCTCAGAACAAAAATATCTATGCTCTTTGCTCCACTCTGTATTTAGTCCAATACCTACCATTGATACCAAAACCTAAAGCTGTGTCCATCTGTCCACACATAGTCGACATCTTCGATGGTCGATCGACGAGGTGAATCTATCTTGTCGAGACAGTGTACGGTTTTAGTCGACGATTTATCGACGGCGTCGACTATGTGAACACATCAGCTTAATGGGCAAATGTATACGAACCGGCATCATAGCAAATGTTTGAGCTCGCGTTGACGCAGTTCGATGGATCACCGGTGGGCATAAACGTTCGTCCGTTGACTTCTCGAACTCTCAACTTGCCCCGGGACAAACTCCTCAACTCTCGGGCCTTGTCTGGGTGTGATCCATACATGAACGAAACATCGATGAAGTGGGTGCTTTGGACGATCTGGAATGTGCACGTTTCAATGTCAGTAAAAAAGAAATTTGTCAACCTAATTAGCTTGGTTGCTAGGGCGTCTGCCTTCCCAGATAACAATAAAAAATATTATCAGAGCTATGCAGATTCTATCCACCTGATAAAAATCAGTTAAATTGGTTAATTCTATTTCCCCTTAAACAATTTGAGCTTGTTATCCTTGGGTGTTTTAGATACTGGTGGAAAAGCACGGATAAAATTTTCACTCGGAGAAGGATTTTGAGAATTGCATCTTTTATAGGGGGTTAATAGGTGTATAAGCGACGAGTGTTATAAACCACAATTAATACACTGGCCATACACCGGTAAAAAACTGCAACACCGGAGAACCGTTTATTTTTTTTTTTCAAAATGGCCGCAATTTGAAATTTTTACATATATGAATTTTTTGATTTATTTTTTCAAAGTGAATTTTGTGAAGTTGAAAGTCACCGCTATTTCTTTTAAAATGGGAAAGCAGATTGGGGATTTTTTCATCTGGCAACCCTGAAGAAAATTTCCTGTTGTAGTTGAGCGCGATATTTGAATTTAGGTAAAATATCGTCTTGAGAACGTCTTGGACCTTGGTCGTTTTGGCAGAGTTTTGTGATAAAAATTTGACTGTGGAAAATTCAGTGAAGGAAAGCTTTTTACCTATATAGAATGTTGTTAATACTTGTCAGACAGATCTGTGTATGCTAATTCACTTCACGGATGCTTCAAGATTGTGCCTTCGTAGCTTGTTAGCGAGTTGATTACCAATGTTACGTCGATATGCTCCAGAGATGTATGTTTCTAGTGCTCTTTGGTTTAGACTCTCGCCATAGTCACAGGTAAGAATTGCAGGGTTAAAGTGTTTTTATAGTATAACCATGCTCTACTCCTGGTAGCATGGTTGTTTGAGTTAGAGAGTACCTATGTAGGTATAGATACCCATAGTGAATGACAAATCACAAAATTAGGTCCTACTGTACATGAATAATATGGAATATCCCTTTTTTCATGAAGCCCATGTGTGTTATCTACTGTTTACCCCCAGGTGCTGGTATTTAGCACAAAATTCATTCAACTTCAATTACCTACATTATTGAAAAAGGAAGAAGTTGTGAATTGCAATCAACCAGATAACAGAGTATCTAGGTGGCATTTGAGACATCTGTGGTAGGGTAGGTGAGTACTTATTGTCTTTAGGGCTTTCTTACATAAAGTAAGAAATAATTATTCCTATAAACATCATGGTATTGTATGCTATATGAAAATTATTTTTAAGTTTGTAGCATTTTTTTTTTTTTCTCTATACCCACGTGTTCTGGTTGTAGCAGGACTCGATTTCTTAATATTCAATGACAATACGTGATGCAGAATAAAGAAGAGACTATGTGATTCTACCAAACCAACTGTAGCTGGATGGGGCTAGTGCTGGTTCAGGTTGGGATAGCAAAAAGAATAATGGACGTGTCATACCGTGGAGGGACTAAAAAGCGCGACCGAGATCTGAAGATCAAGGGGTTTGTGTATTTATGCGATTGTAACATAGTACAAGTACATGGTTTACAAGGGTGACTCGTGTCTTCTAATTATTAAAAAAGATAATCTGTACTTATGAACGTGTTCAATGATGTTTTTTTTGTGTTTTTTTAGGGTCGGGATGCGTCGTGTCGTGTTGCTTGGTGTGATGAGCGATCCCTTAAGTGTTCTGTTAGCTGAGATAGGATTGCTGTTTAGTATTCAACTTCTATGATACTCGTGACATACCGCCGATAAATATAGATAAAAGTGATACGTTTCTAGATCTTGCAGCTAAGAAAAAGAAAAGCCAGCTTAGTTTGTGCTTGAAAAGAGTGTAGGGGTGTTGCCTTTTGTGATCTGTAGAAGGAGCACACCGGTCGGGGATCGATTTACCGAGTAGGAACCATCTTAACATAACCGGATAAAAGATGATACATGTCACGGACGCGGCTATATACGCTTGACGTAAAAGATAGCAAAAACTGTTGTTAGCTCCGTACAGCGCATGTGTAGAGGCCAGTTCTCCGATTGCGATTTCCGCCGGGGACTCCGGGATCGACCCTTATTGTATCTTACGGTATTTAGAAGTCTCGATTATTCTTAGGAGATTTAAGTATGGGGCGAAAACGGCGATGAGCTACTCTAATATACCATGTCTTTGTATTTTGCCCACTCTGTACTTTTCTTGAAGGTATGGTAGTACACTGGTAGTAGCATTAGCTCTTTCCCTCTGTCAAGCAGAAGTAAGTCAAAGAG
>NW_007380333.1:0-614 GCF_000475195.1 Diaphorina citri | reverse complement strand
AAACTCCAAGGAACATTTTGAGGTGACAACTCCCCCTCGAGAATTTCAGGGAAATATACGAGCGAAATTTCGGAAATATTCGTACGGAAAAATAAATTCCGTACGAATATGTAGAGAAATTGTACCAAATTTTCTTACACAGAAATCCGTACAAAAGGTTAGTACGAATTAAAATTCGTATGGAGTGAAATTTGTGGAACATTTCCCAATGTCACGGAATCAATACTGAATTTGAACAAAGTCGGAAGGAATTTCCAATAAATATAGTAGAAAATCCGTACGGATTTCCCAGTAAGTTTGTTCGGCGGAATGCATTTGAAAAAACGACTGAAATTGTGTAGGAATTCGGTACGGATTTACCAATGAACTCAAAGAAATTCGTAAAGAATTTCCAAAAATTCCAAACAAAAATTATAAACAATAAAAATAAAGGTTTATCAAAAATTGAAAATTGAAATTGAAAAGAAATTCCGTACGCACTGATAAAACTGTGTAAGCATTTTTTTCGGATTGAAAATGCGCAGAAAAATTCGTAGGTACATCATATATTTCCAAGCAAATCCCGAGTGAGGAGAAACGGGAGAGAGGGACGAAAGAGGGACTTAATCCACCTC
>NW_007380332.1:0-26122 GCF_000475195.1 Diaphorina citri | reverse complement strand
ATTTACTGGTATGTCTACCTAATATGAACAGGAACGGACTGGGAAGTTTGAAATAGTGCTAGTGGAACCTGACTTTGCCATGTGAAACATTTACGCCATGTAAGTATGTACATATTATGGACATATTAGAACCTTGAAATTGATATAACGGACTGGGAAGTTTGAAATAGTGCTAGTGGAACCTGACTTTGCTATGTGAAACATTTACGCCATGTAAGTATGTACATATTATGGACATATTAGAACCTTAAAATTGATATAATATGTAGAGTTTCTCGTTCAAAATCTTCCAATTTTTAGAGGAGATTTTGACTGTCTTGGAAAGATCGTCAACGGTTTTGTAACACAATTTCCTTTTTGTGGTCCTTGTCTTACTGTTAGATATTAGTCTCAACACAAGTGTTACACTGTTACATGGTACAGTCTGCTAGTAGCTGTAACAGACAATGTTGCTGTACTTTTGAATGTTCATTTCCAGACCAACTCTTTTTTGAGGATTTCATCATAACTTTGTTTGATCTTTGTGGGCAAACATCATTTGGTCCCTTGGGTAGTTTAGGCTATGAATAATGTCGTACTCTCTGTTCTGTTCAGATTATTATTATTAAAACTCATTCTAAAAAAAAAAAAAAAAAAAAACGCTTGGAAAAATCGGTTATGATTTCTTCTTTTGTGGTAATTTCAATGAAAATTTAAAAATTACCGCGGTTGTCTGTTCCAAGATTTGGTCTGATGCAGAGCAAATCAACTTGAACTTTGGACCTTTGGATTTGGACATTATCAAACACACACGACTCACATATGAGTCTTTTCATTGGTTTCACATGTGTTTCTAAGGGGCTGGGCTAACAGCAGCCTACATATGATATAATGTGAGTACTAAAATAAATTAAAAAAGTTTCTTGTCTTTCTCTTGAAATAAAAGAGTTATTCAAATTTTGAAATGAACTTTTTTCTTGCTTTTTTTTTAAGAAATCTCTTTTTTTTGTAATCCCTTGTTCAGTTGTTCATTATTTTCCTCTATCAAGATGTTAGCTGAATGAACTTGATAATGTAATCTTAGGGCGAGAGGACAATACTTTTGGTCTGTAAGGCTTAAAAGCTTTCATTCTTTTAGATTCAGACGTGATAGTCACGTAACACTTTTTCTTTCTCATTTACACTCTCTTGTCCAAGAAAGATTTTATTCTGAGCTTTCTTATCCTTGCTCATTCATTCCTCTTTTCTTTTATCTATATCATTCTTAATGTTCATAAAAAAATGTGCAATCCTCTCAACTTTTTAACACCGAGGGGAGGGTGAGGGAGGAAGAGAGAGAGAAAGAAAGAGAGAGAGAAAGAAAGAGAGAGAGAGAGAGAGGAGGAAGTGACTTAGTTCTTTGGAAAACCTTTGGAAAACTCTTTAATTGAAATAGGTACCGAGAAAATGTTCTCTTGAGAAAAAAAAATCAACATAAAGTGTAGGTTAAATAAGCGAAGAAACAAGGAGATAGAGGGAAGAGAAAATAGGAAAAGTGAATGAAAGAAAAGGGCGTAAAAAACACAGGTAACAAGGAGTCGAGTGAAGAGGATGTCGAAGAGACGAAGAAATAATAAGATGATGTATAAACGGGGAAAATGAGATTACGACTGAGGATGAGGGCACAGGTACAGTTTAGAACTAATAAAGTGTAGGTTAAATAAGCGAAGAAACAAGGAGATAGAGGGAAGAGAAAATAGGAAAAGTGAATGAAAGAAAAGGGCGTAAAAAAACACAGGCAAGAAGGAGTCGAGTGAAGAGGATGTCGAAGAGACGAAGAAATAATAAGATGTATAAACGGGGAAAATGAGATTACGACTGAGGATGAGGGCACAGGTACAGTTTAGAACTTTGACGAAAAAGGACAAAAAGAAGAAGACGGCAGAAACATCGAAATGTAAAATGATATTTAACAGTAAAAAGAGAAGAATAAGAAAGAAGAAGAAGAAGAAGAAGAAGAAGAAGAAGAAGAAGAAGAAGAAGAAGAAGAAGAAGAAAAACTTTTCGGCGACGAAAAATTAAACCTAAGTTTGATGATTTTTTGAACGTCTCTGGAAGGCTGAGCTTTCCAAAAAGTATTAGACAGTTGACAAGAAGTTTGTAGAAAGAGGGAGAGAACTGGCAAAGCTACCCCATTTGGAATCAGGAGAAAATACACGGACACCTTGTACAAATTTGCTACCTAGGTATTACATTTGATGGTACTGAATGGTAAAAAAAGGCAAGGGTATTTTTCTGGAGATTTAAATTATCATAATATTAATCCACTTCAAAAATGAATTCCCTTTTTCATGGAGATATCAAAGTAAACGTATACCTAACTTTGTAGAAAGGTTCCCCGTGTAAAAAAATCTTTTAATCTTTTTACATCCCAATGCACCAGTAGAAAATAGTATTAAGATTATCTTGTGACTGGCAATCATGCCAACTTGTTTTGATTTCATTTCCATTGAATAAATCAAATTTCAACACGAGGCGAAGGCGGGCGCATCTGGTAACTTATTTTCGCTATGATACTTTTTCTTATTTTTGTAATACCTATGATACTTGGCCTTGTTAACAAAAAATGTTAACATTGAGAAATTGAGAATTGAAACAAGAAACTTAAAAGGGACGGAAGCTGTCGGTTAATTAAAAAGTTGTGCAAACTTGACGAGTGGAAGAGCTTTGAGAAAGTGGCGATGAAATTTTTTGCTGATAATAATACTTATAATTACATTATACTAAAAAAAAAGAATTTATTCATAATCATTTCTTGACGAGAATTCAAAAAGAAAAATAAATTAAAAAAGTTTCTTGTCTTTCTCTTGAAATAAAAGAGTTATTCAAATTTTGAAATGAACTTTTTTCTTGCTTTTTTTTTTAAGAAATCTCTCTTTTTGTAATCCCTTGTTCAGTTGTTCATTATTTTCCTCTATCAAGATGTTAGCTGAATGGACTTGATAACGTAATCTTAGGGCGAGAGGACAATACTTTTGGTCTGTAAGGCTTAAAAGCTTTCATACGTGATAGTCACGTAACACTTTTTCTTTCTCATTTACACTCTCTTGTCCAAGAAAGATTTTATTCTGAGCTTTCTTATCCTTGCTCATTCATTCCTCTTTTCTTTTATCTATATCATTCTTAATGTTCTTAAATGTATATCTGAATTTATTTTGAGCATTTAAGTAGAATTTTCTCTTGTCTTTATTGTCACATTTAGCCCCTGAATAAGTCACGTAACACTTTTTCTTTCTCATTTACACTCTCTTGTCCAAGAAAGATTTTATTCTGAGCTTTCTTATCCTTGCTCATTCATTCTTCTTTTCTTTTATCTATATCATTCTTAATGTTCTTAAATGTAGGATATCTGAATATATTTTGAGCATTTAAGTAGAATTTTCTCTTGTCTTTATTGTCACATTTAGCCCCTGAATTTTGCCACTTAGGTATTTGATCTTTTTTTTTCAACTTTATTTATTTGATCTTTCTAACATTATTCAAATGTAGCAAATATACCTATCTACCTACAGTCAATAATGAAATATATCTTTTTGTGCTTGTTTATTTTTAGAGCTTATTTAGGTCAGGTACATGATAACATACAGAAGTACATTAGTACTTCCCCTATATTTATAAAATATAAATATGTACGTATAAGAGTTTATTGCGAAAATTATAAAAGTGTAGAGGTAGAGTTATAGTAAACTGATAAGGTCATAATTATCAGCGTTTTCTGTCTCACAAAATTTGACCCATACAAACAAGCAAAGACTGCAAAGAACGCAAACAAACAACACTAACAGGGATCTTGTTTATTTTTTTATTTGTCAAAAGAAGAAATCGAACAAGAATAATTTATTCTCTGTTCCTCTCACTCGCTTTTGCAATCAGTATGTATCTTCTCCCTTATTCTCTCTCTCTTTTGATCTTCGATCCTATAATTCCCACGTATTTCCCTCCCTTTTTTCTATCAAGACCTTTTGAAACACCTTTCATGAAATGAAATTTCCTTTTTCATTAAATACTCGAAGTAACAAAGTCGTGTATTTCCTCAATTTATTCTGTGAGCTGCATACATATTGGTCTCTAGGTAGGCATTTCCAGTAGATCTGGCCAGTCACCAGTCAGGATATGAAACCATGCCTTTTCCACAAGTTTGGCCATGCCTCGGGATGAACTAGCGGGATTCCGGAGCGAAGCGACGGAATTCAGCTAGTGTTTTATACGTTCTCGCATATACGTTCATATAAGTATGTACTTTCATATAATTATGAGGAAGAGTGGAGTGGAGAGAGCATTCACTGTTAGGCTAGTCACTCACTTTCAGGTAGACCTGTCAGGCAGGCCTGATCAGGTGTACCTATTAGGTCTACCTGATAGTGAGCATTCATTGTCAATTGGTTTGAGGCGGGACTAAGTCCTTTTGAGGCTTTTATCCTGTCGAAATAGGACATGTTTAATTAAATCAATAGTAAAATATTTCCTCAATTTATTCTGTGAGCTGCATACATATTGGTCTCTAGGTAGGCATTTCCAGTAGATCTGGCCAGTCAGGATATGAAAAAAAAAAACTGCTTTTTCTGCCTTTCAGGTGGCTCTTGATTGATTCCTCAATTTATTCTGTGAGCTGCATACATATTGGTCTCTAGGTAGGCATTTCCAGTAGATCTGGCCAGTCAGGATATGAAAAAAAATCTGGTGTGAACATCACACGACTTTCCTTATCCTATTGAATGATGCTTATTTGATTCTTGATTGGATTCCTTGTAAGAATACAAGATTTTCATATGGAGTGTAGGATTGGACAAATTGGGGCTTTAATTGGATTACAAAATAGGATGAAAACGAATAATAATAAAAACTATATTGATTATCATTGTTTTGTCTGTGGTCGAAGAATGATAAGACGATTTTTGCGTGAGGAAGGAAGGTAAAGAAGTTCTACATTTTACGTGTTTACAGAGCGTAAGATAGGTATATCTGAGGATATTTGTTCGTTTGATAGGGGTTGAACCTGTTTTCAGTGACGCGGTTGTACTCTGTGTCAACGTGCAATGACTGCAATGAGCCTTACCTGATCACATACTCGTGTCTCCGGAATCACGCCCACAAAAAATTGGCCTGATTTTCTTTCATGTTTTTAAACACTCGAAATAAAATTTTCACATTCCTACATACTTTTCACGCTCTTGAAATTTATCAAGCGAGAATCATTTGTATGCGAAAACTTTTACGTGTTTACAGAGCGTAAGATAGGTATATCTGAGGATATTTGTTCGTTTGATAGGGGTTGAACCTGTTTTCAGTGACGCGGTTCTACCCTGTGTCAACGTGCAGTGAGCCTTACCTGATCACATACTCGTGTCTCCGGAATCACGCCCACAAAAAATTGGCCCGATTTTCTTCCATGTTTTTAAACACTCGAAATAAAATTTTCACATTCCCACATACTTTTCACGCTCTTGAAATTTATCAAGCGAGAATCATTTTTGTATGCGAAAATGTGTGTTTTCTAGCAAAAGAGAGCGGAAAACGTCCTTAACACTTTCGTTTCTTTAGAATCCCACTCCGTTTTACTCTTCTATTTATTCTGCACTCCACAGCTCCATTTCAATCTATTATCGGTGTTGCAGCGTGTATTTTACGAGAAAGCTGTGGGAACTTAAACAGGAAGAGCTAACAGGATAAACGAAGTACATATTCTCCTGTTTTTTCCGTTCTAGTGTTCCCAACAAGTACCTGTTATCTGCGCTGGTAAAGTGTTCGTGTAATTGCAAATTGTAAGAATATAAAATGCATTTGAACACTTGAGAAGTGGTTAAAGTACTTACCTGGAAAGAAGGCGGCAGGTGGGGGCCCGAACGTCAATTTCTTGGTCAAATTGGGCCCGGCGTACACTTTCACCTGCAGAAACAAACATTTTTGAGCGATTGATGAACAATTTGATCGAATAGTATCGTTAATATAATATCAACTAGATACCTACATAATATACGTATAGATATACACAATTTTAACGAGGCACATAAAATGTAACTATAACTACTCCTAACAGTCCTTACATTTATTTCCCTCTGCATCGCCAGCCTAATTAGCTTAGTTGGTAGCGGGTCTGCCCTGTAAGCGCTAGGCCGCGGGTTCGATTTCCGCCCGGGGAGGATTTTATCCTGATCGGATTAAGTTCGTTCTCGGAACGGCTGGCTTTCTCCTATCCCGTCTTCCTTCTCTCTTCGATTTCAGGACGATAAGACCTTAGCAGTTACAGTTCCCTCTGTCAAACCTTTTAAAAAAATCACTGTGCATCACATTTTCAATTTTTCACAGCCTCCACACCTGATGCATCAAGTCTTTTATGAAGCTAACATCAAGTCATTTTCATTTATCAAGCATCAAGGTCCTAACGCATCGTTTTCTCTGCATTTCTTCATTAACAGTTCCATAAGCTCGTTTCATGATTAACTTTCAAAGGTAAATCCAATAACAAATAGTACAGTCTTCTTCGGACCTGTGTCTACACATAGTCGACAGCCGCCGATCGACTGAAAACGTTTACTGCCTTAACAACATAGATTCACCTGGTCGATCGACGGCCGTCAACTATGTGTGGACATGTGTAGCTTAACGTCCCCAAACAGGATATAAATTCAGAACTGAGGAAAGACATCAAGCAATACTGCAGGCTTGATCGTCTGTAGCAACCTTTAACTTTTATGAAGAAAGACAGGGAGACTGAACAGGATATCAGTGTGTTTCACAACAAGAAGGAAATTAAAACAAGAGAGATAACTTTGTTATTAGAAGTGAGAAGATGAGTGGCGTATTTGGTATAGAGGTCCCATAGAAGACATAGCCTTGGATTCTCTGGATGATGTCCTTCATTGGAATGCTGGAAGAGGAGTCCTCTTTTGGAAAGAGAGTAAAAGATAAGACATTGGACATGAAGGTAATCTATTCAGTTTTCAAAGGAAAACCAAAATCCATTTAAACTGAATCGATTGACAATCAACAAAGAGATATGGAGAGGATGAGGGCGTATTTGGTAGAGAGGTTCCATAGAAGACATAGCCTTGGATTCTCTGGATGATGTCCTTCATTGGAATGCTGGAAGAGGAGTCCTGTTTTGGAAAGAGAGTAAAAGATAAGACATTGGACATGAAGGTAATCTATACAGTTTTCAAAGGAAAACTAAAATCCGTTTAACCTGAATCGATTGACAAGCAACAAAGAGATATGGAGAGGATGAGGCGAATTGAAAGTTTGTCCAACACATTCCAAATAGGCAAATCAAGCTTACTATTCATAGCAATACAGAACTTAATGCAAATTGACCAATATTTTGGATTTGGATTAACTTCAAGAACTTTTCCTAAATCACACCTACTCCACTGAATGAGATGATTGCAAAACAAAAATGAAATGAGAAAAAGAAGAGGAAAGAATCCAAAAAGAAACACAATATCCTCTCGATTCTCAGATTTCTAGGATGGCGGACGAGAAACTTGGAGATTTTTTAATCAGAAATAAAGTGAAACAAGTCTGATTGGAAAATTGCTGAAATTGTAATTAACAGAAGAAACAGCTTTTGCTGTATTCAACCCAGAAAATAACCCAAGATACCTATATCTCACTATTTATTCTCCCCGAACTTTTCAGATTACCTAAGCAATATGTTGAGAAATCCCAAAATAGGTGGGTTGTATAAAGGGATAATGTTGGGAAGGGATTTACGTGATTTCTTGTTGTTCCTAGGTATTTTTTTTTCGGCGAAAGGAAGCGTATTTTCAAAATCCCAGTATTCCTGTAACTCCTGTAAGGTCTGGGTTATTTTTAGGAGAATATCTACGTTGTGTTCTTTTTGTTCCGAGAGATGTAATTCAGTAAATTGATTCTAAAATTAGAGATAGGGATTTGGGCAGGCTAGTTTCTTCTTTCAATGTTTCTGATCCCTTCATTGTCAGCTTAGGTATGCTCAATTTTATCTTCTCTGGTTGGGTCGTTGTTTTAGATGGTTGAATGTCTGGGTCATGCGGACATATTTATGCGCTGCGGCAGAGCTACGGAAAATCTGTTCGTTGAAGTCTAACGTGCGGTAGTTCTGTATGAAATTCAAATTAACTATTGAACTTGTGAAATTATTTTCATTGCCGCTTACTATGTAGGTAGTTCATTAAAACTAAATTACAATTTTTTTAGGATGTTCGGCGCGGCGACAAGACCCTTAAAAAATCCCTTGGGTCAGTTCAAATTTACTAGCGTCCCTTTATGCTCATTCATCTTTAAAATAATAATAAATTATTCCAGCTACGTGGACTATGTGTGGAGAGAGCTTTAGACCTTACAGCCTTTCTAGGTATTTTCTTTTTAAACAAAAGTATTCTAGGTATTTTCTTTTCAAACAAAGGTATTCTAGGTATTTTCTTGTGTTTCATGTTCCTATAGTCTCCTATTCTAATAGGGTGGGCACCTAGAATAAGTTAGATTAGATTTAGGTTAGAATATAAGTATGTATTAGAATTAAGCTAAACATTGTTAACATACAAATTGTATTAATAAAACAATAAAAACTTTCATTCATTCGGCGTATTTGGTAGAGAGGTTCCATAGAAGACATAGCCTTGGATTCTCTGGATGATGTCCTTCATTGGAATGCTGGAAGAGGAGTCCTATTTTGGAAAGAGAGTAAAAGATAAGGCATTGGACATGAAGGTAATCTATACAGTTTTCAAAGGAAAACTAAAATCCATTTAACCTGAATCGATTGACAATCAACAAAGATATATGGAGAGGATGATAACTCACACCCCCCTGATTGAAAAATAATTTTCATTTAGGAACCTACCTTTTCTCTCTCTCCCTTTCTGTTTCTCTCTTGTGTCTAATGTCTTTCTTATCGGCTCTCTCCTCTCTCTATCTTTTATCACTTTATTTGAAAGTTATCTACTAGGTAGAATAAAAATAACACAAACATAAGCAATTCTTTTAGTACTATACCCTAGTTCTTTTAGTACTACCCTTATTCTTCTTCTTTTTTTTTTGAAAGCATAGGTAAGGGTTCTTTTCTTTCTCTATTTTTAATGTCTTCAATAATTTGAGGTATCAATTTAGTTAGAGTTAGAGGACCAAGGAGTTTTTCATACACATTAAAAGGGATGTTATTTTCTTTTTAGGTATCTATTTTTTTCTTTCGCTTTTTACTTGATAGGAACCACCTATACCTACCTACACATCGCGATTTTTCCGAAAAGTTGTAATATAATTTATTATGCTTCAAGATTCTTAATGAACGAAGAAACGGCAAAAGCTGAGAAGCCAAAGACATATTCGAAAATTCGACATCAAACGACAATATTCTTCACACGCATGTACTTAGACTTACTTTATTATGTTATGAACGTGTAATGTGTCATAATTATATTAGACTTATGATAATAATATGTAGGCAGTAGGCACGTGTATTTTAGGTATACGTGTGTAGTATGTATTACCTATGTATGTATTGACAAGACTGACATACCTACATAATTAAGTATAGGTTGTCAAATTTCATCAAATATATGAGTCTTTTCATTGGTTTCACATGTGTTTCTAAGGGGCTGGGCTAACAGCAGCCTACATATGATATAATGTGAGTACTTTAGGGGACAAGAGGTAGCACAAGTGCCTTCAAGCATTTGATTAGCGAAGCAGAAATTCGGGAAGATGATGCAAACACTCCACAAACAGATTCGAGTATCTAATTAACCTTTTCAACGACGATCGAGTTTAATGTTCAATAAATTTCGACGATCGAGTTTAATGTTCAATAAATTTCTGTTCGTAGTAAAAACAACCTATTTTTTTTTTCACAAACTGAGAAAAACGTAAAGGTGGGTTTACACGCTCAAGCCCGGGAAGATGATGCAAACACTCCACAAACAGATTCGAGTATCTAATTAACCTTTTCAACGACGATCGAGTTTAATGTTCAATAAATTTCTGTTCGGAGTATAAACAACCTATTTTTTTTTCTCCACAAACTGAGAAAAACAACGTAAAGGTGGGTTTACACGCTCAAGCCCTTTGCACAAACTGGCTTGCGCATGCCGCTTTGTTCGTTTGGTACAAAACTGTGAGAGGAACCTAGAAAGAGATATTTGTGGCTTGTGCAATCTTCAAGAATGCGTTCATTCTTGTGCAAACCAGCTTGCGCAAGCCAGTTTCAGCAAATGGCTTGAGCGTATAAACCCACCTAATGGCAAAAAAAGGGAAAATTTCTCTCATGTGGAACGTGGAGCACAAAGGGTTAAGGGTTTACACACACTTGGATAAATCCAGATGAAGACAATGGTTCTGTGAAACTCTCGTCAAAGCTTAGAAGTCAAGATGATATGAGAGAGCGTCTTGACAAGATAACGAGACGACAGGAGGAGAAAAGGGGGGAGGGTTAAGGGTTTACACACACTTGGATAAATCCAGATGAAGACAATGGTTCTGTGAAACTCTCGTCAAAGCTTAGAAGTCAAGATGATAAGAGAGAGCGTCTTGACAAGATAACGAGACGACAGGAGGAGAAAAGGGGGGGGGGAGGATAGAGGAAGAAAGGGAGGAGAAAAAGGAGAGAAGGGGAAAGAGAGGATAAAGAGTATAGAGGGGAAGAGGAGAAGAAGGAGCAAGAGAGATAAAGGGGAAGAGGAAGGAGGAGTGGGAGAGATTGAGGGGAAGAGGAGTAAAGAAGGAAGGGGAGGGAAGAAAGTTACTGAGAGAAGGGAGGGGATTAAAGAGTTGGGATAGGAAGACAGGGAGAAACCAAGGATAAGAGAGGAAAGAGAGGCTCGAAAAAGAGGGAGAGGTAAGGTGAGGTTGAAGAGAAGGGAGAGAGAGAGAGGTTGATGCATAGTGAAGAAGAGGAAAGACAGGGTATAACAATGATAAAGTGTAAAAGAGTTGGGATAGGAAGACAGGGAGAAACCAAGGATAAGAGAGGAAAGAGAGGCTCGAAAAAGAGGGAGAGGTAAGGTGAGGTTGAGGAGAAGGGAGAGCGAGAGTTTTTCATACACATTAAAAGGGATGTTATTTTCTTTTTAGGTATCTATTTTTTTCTTTCGCTTTTTACTTGATAGGAACCACCTACCTACACATCGCGATTTTTCCGAAAAGTTGTAATATAATTTATTATGCTTCAAGATTCTTAATGAACGAAGAAACGGCAAAAGGTGAGAAGCCAAAGACATATTCAAAAATTCGACATCAAACGACAAAATTCTCCACACGCATGTACCTAGACTTACTTGATTATGTTATGAACGTGTAATGTGTCATAATTATATTAGACTTATGATAATAATATGTAGGCAGAAGGCACGTGTATTTTAGGTATACGTGTGTAGTATGTATTACCTATGTATGTATTGACAAGACTGACATACATAATTGAGTATAGGTTGTCAAATTTCATCAAACATTAATTATTTTATTTTATACACTGCTAATGCCGCCACTGGTCGCTACCCGATTAAAGTAGCTACTCCATTGTCCTCACGAGGCCGAGTGCAGCCCGAACTCCAAGCACTGAGCTGAAAAAACTTCAACCCCGCCGGGAATCGAACCCTCGGTCACGGAGGTTGCTCCTCAATATCAAGACATTCAAAAGCGACAGCAAAATTTTAGAGGGACAAGGACTCTGATTGTTATAGTTGAGTTTTTTTCGACTTCACTGAAGAAATAAGATTAGGTAGTAAGCACTCGTAGGTACAAGTGTACGATTGCACATGATAATGTTTTAGTTTTCAAATTATCATTATGAAGTTTATAATGATTTTATTAGTGGAGATGTCAAAATGTCTTTACGAAATAAAGATACATTAGATTTTCATTTCAATCACGATCCGCCGTCTTAACGACCTGCCTCCGGGAAATTTTTCCCTACAGTAAGCAATTTCTTCCTTTCAAAATGTACATTAATAAGGAAAAAATGAGATTTTTTTTTTCAACTTAATTATATTTCCATTTTTCCCTGTCTCCATTTTTTATTTTTATGAGTAGTTATGTGCAGGCCATAACTACGGGACTGACATTTTCAATTGAATACGTGGTCACCCTAGAGCGCTATAAAAGTTAATAAATAGGTACTATTTTAGATGTTAAAATTTCAAATAAATTGATAAAATTTATGCGTGGACACTGGACAGGGATATGAACTCACACCCTCCTAATTGAAAAATAATTTTCATTCAGGAACCTACCTTTTCTCTCTCTCCCTTTCTGTTTCTCTCTTGTGTCTAATTTCTTTCTTATCTGCTCTCTCCTCTCTCTATCTTTTATCACTTTATTTGAAAGTTCATTATGTCTTTATGAGTAGTTATGTGCAGGCCATAACTACGGGACTGACATTTTCAATTGAATACGTGGTCACCCTAGAGCGCTATAAAAGTTAATGAATAGGTACTATTTTAGATGTTAACATTTCAAATAAATTGATAAAATTTATGCGTGGACACTGGACAGGGATATGAACTCACACCCCCCTGATTGAAAAATAATTTTCATTTAGGAACCTACCTTTTCTCTCTCTCCCTTTCTGTTTCTCTCTTGTGTCTAATTTCTTTCTTATCTGCTCTCTCCTCTCTTTATCTTTTATCACTTTATTTGAAAGTTCATTATGTTATCTACTAGGTAGAATAAAAATAACACAAACATAAGCAATTCTTTTAGTACTACCCTAGTTCTTTTAGTACTACCCTTATTCTTCTTCCTTTTTTTGAAAGCATAAGTAAGGGTTCTTTTCTTTCTCTATTTTTAATGTCTTCAATAATTTGAGGTATCAATTTAGTTAGATGTCCAAGGAGTTTTTCATACACATTAAAAGGGATGTTATTTTCTTTTTAGGTATCAATTTTTTTCTTTCGCTTTTTACTTGATAGGAACCACCTACCTATCTACCTACCTACACATCGCGATTTTTCCGAAAAGTTGTAATATAATTATGCTTCAAGATTCTTAATGAACGAAGAAACGGCAAAAGGTGAGAAGCCAAAGACATATTCAAAAATTCGACATCAAACGACAATATTCTCCACACGCATGTACCTAGACTTACTTTATTATGTTATGAACGTGTAATGTGTCATAATTATATTAGACTTATGATGATAATATGTAGGCAGTAGGCACGTGTATTTTAGGTATACGTGTGTAGTATATATTACCTATGTATTGACAAGACTGACATACATAATTAAGTAAAGGTTGTCAAATTTCATCAAACATTAATTTCATCGCGTATAATATCTCTAGTAGCGCGGTCAAACTTTCTTGACTTGGCGGGGCGGAGCGCTACCGCGCTCCTTAATAGTCTCCTATTCCAATAGGGTGGGCACCTAGAATAAGTTAGATTAGATTTAGGTTAGAATATAAGTACATATGTATTAGAATTAAGCTAAACATTGTTAATATACAAATTGTATTAATAAAACGATAAAAACTTTCATTCATTCATTTCATTCAAACATTTAAAAAGTTCAACTTACGCCTTCGTCCCTGAACATCTTGCAGACATCGGTGAAGAAAGATCCCTGGAAGTGATCCTCGTGAATTAGGAGAGTCTCCATGGCATTGCAGGCGGCGGGGTAATCACATTTTGAGTCCCTTGCTGAAACATGTGAAAGACATAGGAATGAAAAATACAGATAGTGGGGGACCGGGAGGGTAATGAGCTTTTAATAAGACGTAAACAGAGCTTTCGGGGACGCTCTTCAGTGTACTGGGGTCGTAGAGATGCGTAAAGAGTGAGTGAGGTGTTAGGAAGAACGGCTCTTTTCAGTGGACTACTCAGTCAATGAGTCAGATAGTAACTCATCAAACCTATAGAGTTCAAGAGTGATTTATGGTACATGTTTTTGGATTTCTGAACTATTTTGTTGTAGGTATGTACTAGTATAGGGAGCACATGACTTTGTAAGACTCAAGATCAGCGATTTGAGAAAACTCTAGAACTAGGGAGCACAGTAAAATCAGCAAATGTTTTGTTTCTCAAATCTTATGTTTCTCAAAAGTGTATGACCATTTTGTAATTTGTAAAAAAATAAATGTAATAATACGATAGATAAAATAACCTAAGATGAATTTTCAACGAACATCAGACCTGGGTGAGGTACTGAAGGGACAAAGAATTCGTGAGCAATTTTGTTATCTTGAAATACCTGAAATACCAAAATTGGAGCTAAGAGGGGAGAAGGGGGGGGGGATAAAAGCCGACGTCTCAAGAAAAAGCTTAGTTCTTAGGTGCTGCCTACAGAGTGGAATTAGATTTAAGGCTTTTATGCCGGACGTCAGAGTTTTAATTCCAGCCAGAGTCGATTTTTTTCGTTTTTATTATTATTTTTTTTTTGCTTTTATTTCGAATAGTACTCTTTCTAATACGACATACGACCCACTCATGCTGCTAAGATTGATCGAGATCGAGAGTGCTCCCCTTCCAGTCAACTGGAATTCACAGTGGGTTTGAAGCCAATGCATGCAAAAGCTGCTGGCTGAGGACGATTTAGGAGCTACTTGTAAGTTAGTGGGAAACGACCAAATATCCAATTTGACCACTTGTAATGTGGTCACATCCACTAAAACTTGTAATGTTGTGACATCCTCCAAAAATTTTGAAACGCCTTTGACACAGCACTCGAATTACAAAGTTTGTACAGTTTACACCTTCCTCTGAGGACGAAACGTGCTCAAGCTTTCGTCGTGACTTGAATAATTAAACAGCTCAGAAATAAACCTTATTAGTTTAAGACGAGATTTTCCTTCCCCGAGGAAAATTCACCGCGGAAAATTAGCAGATGATGGAATCTTTTCTTCACTTTTTTCCAGTAAATTAATAGGATTTGGCGCGGATTTGTGTGCTTTTAATTATTCTTCAACACATTAGTACGTAAATCTTTGTGCTGAGGAAAATCCAGATCCAAATAATCGTAAGCTGAACGGAAGGTGTTGGTAAACAAAAGTCTTGTAAAGCACGTGATGGGGTGTCGTGCACAGTTGACGTGCGTTCAATGTAAATAGGTACGTGTATCTGCTACGTGGACGTCAATGGCATAGATGTAGGTATGCGCTCAAATCTTTTATCTTAATAAGTACAATCAGGTTTTTTCCCCAAAGTCTTTTTCAAATCAAATCCTACCTTATTTTGCAAATATGAATAATTCCTGATTAATCTACCTACCTATGTAAATACTTAACTATGTTCTATATTGTCCTCTGACTTTACCTATTTTTAGTACTTATAGGCACCTATAACCTATGTAGGTACGTAAAAAAAAAACGTGACGGGGTGTCGTGCACAGTTTACGTGCGTTCAATGTAAATAGGTACGTGTATCTGCTACGTGGACGTCAATGGAATAGATGTACATAGGTATGCGCTCAAATCTTTTATCTTAAAAAGTACAATCAGGTTTTTTCCCCAAAGTCTTTTTCAAATCAAATCCTACCTTATTTTGCAAATAATTTACATAAGTAGGTATTAAGATAGGTATGAAATTGAATTTTGTGGTAAAAATAACGTTGGTGCAAGGTCTGTATCACGCATTTGTTCTTTGAGTCCCTAGCTTGGTTCAAGTCAGTAAAGGTGGCGTGGCGTTGCGATCATAGCGACCGGTCGTACGACCAAGCTGTGCGACCGCTTCCTACTGCTTTCTATGTACGAGTATTCTTATGAAGTACTTTCCGAGCCAAGCTTCCTGGTCGTACGACACGGCTGCACTATTTGGGTCGTACAGCCCAATCGCTCTGAGAGCAGTGTGATCGCATGGTCGTGAGGTTTTCATGTGATTTAAAATACTATTTTTGTAATAATTTTTTACAGTTGTTTTCAATTTTTTCGCTTTCCTTTTAAAATGTCATTTTCTGATGACGAAGACGAGAAGTTGATCGAGTTACAGCCCTCTTGTAGTCGCGACGTGTAAATTTCGTCAATTCTCATCATTTTTCCCGAAAAAAAAACAGGACATGATAATAATGTCATCTTCTTCATCTTCCTCTAATAATTGCACTATCAATCGTTTTTTAGCACTACTTAAAAAATCCGACATACTGTTCGTAACACGATCAAAACAAAACTGTCGTTCGACTCGGTCGCAATGATTGGAATGCTGCCTCTATGGCGCGACCAGGCAGCTCGATCGTACGACCCGGTCGTACGATCCTGTCGCTATGATCGGAACACCACCTTAGAGTAGTTACTTCCCACGCAGCTATCACAATCATTCCATACATTACATTATTATCTTATTTCATTTCATCCTTTCTTTGCTTCTCTCAACCCTCTCTGCACCTCTTTCATTTTTCTTCCTAATATTAAATCTATGTTCCAGGAACGGAGGTAGGCTTACTTTCTATCCTATTAGAGATCCACGAGTTTCGAGTAATTTTGAGTACAAAATCAAAGTAAGCTCTCTCTGCTCCACAGTTGAAAACTTAATTTCTTTCTCCATTCTAGAGAGAAGATTTCCCATGGGATTCGGTTTTAAAGTTTCATTTTCATTGGGAACAATGCAGTCACTATTTTCTTCCTGTGTGTCGCTCATAGTTTCTTATGCGGATCAGATATTAGGATTTTACATTCACAATGTCTTCCATCATGAAAATATACAGAGTAAAAAAAATATATATAAAAAAATAATAATTATAATAAAAAAAAATATACAGAGTAAGTAGTGGCGTGGATTGGAGCAGCTATTTGGAGCACCCTTGGGATGTTCTCTACCACCTAACCGTATTCTGTAACAAGAATTCGTGCTTACTGCTTAATCTATAGTTAATAATCCTTTAAGTTAGGTGCCCAAATTGGGGTCTCACGCTTTTGTCCCACTACTATTAATCCGATATCTAAAATACAATATAAAATACATCCGACACAAAAATATTCAAAATACAATGGACTTTTGAATCTTGAAGAGCTCACGCTACAATAAATTGTGATCCGGATATGAAACCAGCCTAATAATCCACTCTCTTTCAGGAGAGAGAGGAAATCCGGCCCAAAGACCAAAGTAGCCGGAGAACTCAAATGTCTCTTTGAGAATGGAAATCAGGAAATGGAAAAGGAGCGGTACAAACAACTGATGAGTTCAACTAGAAATGAGAGATAGCGGAAGGCAGAACTTTGGGAAAGTCTGTAGAAAGTAGAAAACGACTTGAATGGGGCACCGTATAAAGGGAGTTTTATTTATGTTGGGTGATGTCATAGTCACACGTATAGGTAAGATAGAGTTCCTTGTCCCTTGCAAGTTTGAGTCAAACTTAATGGAAATTCTGTTTACATTCGGAAGAGGGGTCCATGTACCAAAAGGGGAACAGACAAACTTTGACGAGCTCGTCAAAGAGTGAGTATTTTTTTAGGTTCTTAATGATTTAAGATTTAAGGAATAGAGTTTGTCAGTTTATTTTGTCCATGAGCCAATGAGTTTTGATTATACACGCTTCCCTACCAATATAACGTCCCCTATTGGTACCCATCTCACCATGATAGATCACTTTGTCTTGCCACCAATTTCGCGGTAATTTTGGTCTCAATTGAAAAGACCTTGAGAAAGTCTCTCAGTTGTAAAACGTATTGTCAACTTTAATTTATCCGTACCATCTTTCCTTATAATCCAGAAACACATGCATATAACTCCTAAGCATAATATTGTCTGCTTCGGCTTTTGTTTTGGCAATTTCTCGACTTATCTCGTCTCTCCGCTCTTGAGGAATTTCTCACATAATTTATCATAACAATGGTAATGTGCACACTTAAGTTAGTACTCGGAAAGGCGGCGTTTGAATGACCTAACTGAAACTGAACGAGGTTGTGCTGCTCCTCAATTAGTTTTTTCCATCATTTTGGAAAAAGCTATCAATTTTTTATTCAGACAGGAGCTGACAAAAAATTCACTTTTTTTAATTTTATTTTCATTTTAAAGGGGGTCCTCATTCCTCAATTTGCTATAAGCAATAAGTCCCCTCTGGAAACACTCAGTAAAACTTCAGAGGGGTTGCTTGAGTACTCTACTTAGTATGAATACTGTATATAACTAACTTACTGATTTATACTATACCCGCACCCTGTCTATCTGCTGAGGTATGTTTCTCAACTTGACTAACTTTATAAACAAATAACATGTTATCTACATAGCTAGGTGAAGAGAAAGTCTCTCAGTTGTAAAACGTATTGTCAACTTTAATTTATCCGTACATCTTTCCTTATAATCCAGAAACACATGCATATAACTATTATAACTCCTAAGCATAATATTGTCTGCTTCGGCTTTTGTTTTGGCAATTTCTCGTCTTATCTCGTCTCTCCGCTCTTAGCTTGAGGAATTTCTCACATACCTAATTTATCATAACAATGGTAATGTGCACACTTAAGTTAGTACTCGGAAAGGCGGCTTTTGAATGACCTCACTGAAACTGAACGAGGTTGTGCTGCTCCTCAATCAGTTTTTTTTCCATCATTTTGGAAAAAGCTATCAATTTTTTATTCAGACAGGAGCTGACAAAAAATTCACCTTTTTTAATTTTATTTTAATTTTGAAGGGGGTCCTCATTCCTCAATTTGCACTCGTCAGAATTTAAGCTTATATATGAAATTTAAAATCATCAGAATTTTGACTCACACATACTCGTACCCTTTCTAAAGGGTACCATTATTCAGACTTCTGACATCTCCGTGGTGTAAACTACATGCCGCCCGCAGCACTTTCGTTCAAACACGGCAGTGCTATATGAATAGCGCTGGAAAATGCTGAAATAGTCTCAGAGGATCCATAACTTTCTCGTCATTCCAAGGAAAGTAAACACGCTCCTCTTTCCCACACTCTCCCTACCAGTCCTCTAACCATATTCCCTACCATCCGTCACTTTTCAGTCCCTCCTATAGTCTTTATCCTCTCGTCCTCATTCTCCCACACTTCTCTTATTCCCCCACTATTTCTCTTTCCACCTTCCTTCTTCTTATTCAACTTCACTTTTCCCACTTTCTCGCTTTTCTCCCAAGTTTCTCTCTCTCCCCCTCTCTCTTTGTCCTTCTCAGTCTCTTGTCTAGTCTTTATCCTGTCGTTCTCTTCCTCCCACACTTCTTATCCGTTTAGTTTTTTTCCCTCCTCTTACCTTTTGCTCTCTCCTTCAACTTCCCTTTTCCCAGTTTCTCTCTCTTCTCCACCAAGTTCCTCTCTTCCCCCTCTCTCTCAGCTGACTTTCTCCTTCACCATATTTCTCACCTTATTCCACATTCTTATCCCTTCTCCCTTTCTATCATCTTTTTACCTTCCAATTCCTTATCCTCCTCTTCCTCCTATCTTTCTTAGCTTCACCATCTTCCTTGCCTTCCACCTCTTCTCTGTTTTCCCTTCCTACAGTCTTCCTATCCCTTTCCTCCCGTTTACCTAATCTTCTCTCAGACTTATCTCTTCTGGTGTAACTCGTTTTGCTCCGTACCTGCTCCTCACAGTTGATTTCTCTTTACCTTCCTTCTTCTCTTAATATCATCTCCATTTATTATTTTTTCAGCTTTTGATGTGAGAGCGTTTAAAACTTGACGAAAAGTTTTCTCAAAGTGTAACTTATTTATATTACGGTAGTTTCTGTACTTCCATTTAGAGTATAAAATGTGTATACTCTTAACCTTAACCTGAGGTTCTCTCTCAACTCGCTTTTATCATTGTTTTGTCTGTGGTCGAAGAATGATAAGACGATTTTTGCGTGAGGAAGGAAGGTAAAGAAGTTCTACATTTTACGTGTTTACAGAGCGTAAGATAGGTATATCTGAGGATATTTGTTCGTTTGATAGGGGTTGAACCTGTTTTCAGTGACGCGGTTGTACTCTGTGTCAACGTGCAATGACTGCAATGAGCCTTACCTGATCACATACTCGTGTCTCCGGAATCACGCCCACAAAAAATTGGCCTGATTTTCTTTCATGTTTTTAAACACTCGAAATAAAATTTTCACATTCCTACATACTTTTCACGCTCTTGAAATTTATCAAGCGAGAATCATTTGTATGCGAAAACGTGTGTTTTCTAGCAAAAGAGAGCGGAAAACGTCCTTAACACTTTCGTTTCTTTAGAATCCCACTCCGTTTTACTCTTCTATTTATTCTGCACTCCACAGCTCCATTTCAATCTATTATCGGTGTTGCAGCGTGTATTTTACGAGAAAGCTGTGGGAACTTATACAGGAAGAGCAAACAGGATAAACGAAGTACATATTCTCCTGTTTTTTCCGTTCTAGTGTTCCCAACAAGTACCTGTTATCTGCGCTGGTAAAGTGTTCGTGTAATTGCAATTTGTAAGAATATAAAATGCATTTGAACACTTGAGAAGTGGTTAAAGTACTTAGGTACCTGGAAAGAAGGAGGTTGCTGATTTAAATCCCAGGTGAGGCATGTTAGAAATTAACACACTACGCAACTTGAGGCTTTAAATACTTTTTAATTAGGGCTCAAAGTAAGGAGATTGAGAATGGTCCTGGTCTCCTGACTTTACATACGTAGGTATTAAGATAGGTATGAAATTGAATTTTGTGGTAAAAATAACGTTGGTGCAAGGTCTGTATCACGCATTTGTTCCTTGAGTCCCTAGCTTCGTTCAAGTCAGTAAAGGTGGCGTGGCGTTGCGATCATAGCGACCGGTCGTACGACCAAGCTGTGCGACCGCTTCCTACTGCTTTCTATGTACGAGTATTCTTATGAAGTACTTTCCGAGCCAAGCTTCCTGGTCGTACGACACGGCTGCACTATTTGGGTCGTACAGCCCAATCGCTCTGAGAGCAGTGTGATCGCATGGTCGTGAGGTTTTCATGTGATTTAAAATACTATTTTTGTAATAATTTTTTACAGTTGTTTTCAATTTTTTCGCTTTCCTTTTAAAATGTCATTTTCTGATAACGAAGACGAGAAGTTGATCGAGTTACAGCCCTCTTGTAGTCGCGACGTATAAATTTCGTCAATTTTCATCCTTTTTTCCGGAAAAAAAACAGGACATGATAATAATGTCATCTTCTTTATCTTCCTCCAATAATTGCACTATCAATCGTTTTTTAGCACTACTTAAAAAATCCGACATACTGTTCGTACCATCGCTCTGAGAGCAGTGTGATCGCATGGTCGTGAGGTTTTCATGTGATTTAAAATACTATTTTTGTAATAATTTTTTACAGTTGTTTCCAATTCCTTTTAAAATGTCACTTTCTGATAACGAAGACGAGAAGTTGATCGAGTTATAGCCCTCTTGTAGTCGCGACGTGTAAATTTCGTCAATTTTCATCCTTTTTTCCGGAAAAAAACAGGACATGATAATAATGTCATCTTCTTCATCTTCCTCCAATAAGTGCACTATCAATCGTTTTTTAGCACTAGGTACTTAAAAAATCCGACATACTGTTCGTATCACGATCAAAACAAAACTATCGTTCGACTCGGTCGCGTCCTAATATTAAATCTATGTTCCAGGAACGGAGGTAGGCTTACTTTCTATCCTATTAGAGATCCACGAGTTTCCCCATATTTTAATTTTGAGTACAAAATCAAAGTAAGCGCGATGATTGGAATGCTGCCTCTATGGCGCGACCAGGCAGCTCGATCGTACGACCCGGTCGTACGATCCTGTCGCTATGATCGGAACGCCACCTTAGAGTAGTTACTTCCCACGCAGCTATTACAATCATTCCATTTTTTTCTGACATACTTTGAAAATAGAGTAAAATGAGATTAGATATCATCCTATGATAGGATGATGAACATGTTGAGAATGAAAGTTGATACTTGATAGAAAATTGATACCTAGAAGACGAAAGCTAGACAGCTGATGAGTATCAAGGAAATTTGACACCAAAAGTGACTAATTAGGAGCTTTCGTTCTTATAAAGAGTACCCCTCTACTGTTTCAGATTTTAAATGAAATCAAGTACAAAAAGCCCCTTCCTGATACTTATTGCGTGTGTAACAAAATATTGACTCTGTTAATATTGTTGTAAGCTTTACGAGTAACATGGCTGTATCTGTGCACACCATCCTTCGGTGTTGAAAGAGAAAAGCCTGATTTATAAGAGAATACGAGAAGAGTACCCCTCTACTGTTTCAGATTTTAAATGAAATCAAGTACAAAAAGCCCCTTCCTGATACTTATTGCGTGTGTAACAAAATATTAACTCTGTTAATATTGTTGTAAGCTTTACGAGTAACATGGCTGTATCTGTACACACCATCCTTCGGTGTTGAAAGAGAAAAGCCTGATTTATAAGAGAATACGAGAAGGAGGAGGAGGAGGAGGAGAAGGAGGAGAAGAAGAAGAAGAAGAAGAAGAAGAAGAAGAAGAAGAAGAAGAAGAAGAAGAAGAAGAAGAAGAAGAAAATTAAGAAGGAGAAAATTGATATAAAGGCCTTCTACCTGATAAGCACACACATGCACGATCATGTAGACCTGACAGGCGGACCTGATCAGGTGTATCTGACAGGTCTAGCTGATAGTGAGTGGCTGGCCTACGAAAGAGAAAGAGAAGGAAAAGAAAAAGTCCTATTATAAAGGCCTTCTACCTGATAAGCACACACATGCACGATCATGTAGACCTGACAGGCGGACCTGATCAGGTGTATCTGACAGGTCTACCTGATGATAGTGAGTGGCTGGCCTACGAAAGAGAAAGAGAAGGAAAAGAAAAAGTCCTACTCCCAAGAAGAAGAAAAAAACACAGAAATAGCTTACCAATCTTGATGGCCTTCCGGATGTCAGCATCCTTGTCCACATACACATGGCAAATACCCTCAGCGTGACCCAGAACAGGAATGTGCTGACTCTTCTGCTGAATGCTCCGGACCAGATCTGAGGAGCCTCGGGGGATGATGAGGTCAATGTGCTTCTCCATGGAGAGGAGATCACTGATCTCTTCTCGGGTAGATACCTGCGAATGTAGAGGATATCGGGTTAACATTGTAAAAGGTAATTATTACCTATGTATATAGCTATCTTTGTAAAGTATTTATACTGCGAGGTTTTAGCGTGTTTCTTCGGGACCGTAGTGTTCAGACTGCGGGAGTAAAGGGACTTTCCAGTCCCCTTTTGGCAGGATAAACATGGTATATATATTCTACTCTAGTACTAGTACGAGTAGATATGACTGCACAGAGAATAGGATAAATTTGAAAATGGAGGACACACTTTTGGTTTTTTCTCCCTTCCCACCCATCTGAGGAGAAACATACTACCGGGGTAGTCGTGACACCGAAAAGTAGAGGCAATATTACCTTCCTATCTCATTCATCACTCTGTGGAATACAAAGTCTGTGAAACACTCAATTTTTGGTACCTAAGGGTCTTCCTGTAAATATACCTTTTATCAAAGGAAACACTCAATTTTTGGTAAGGGTCTTCCTGTAAATATACCCTTTATCAAAGAAAAAAAAAGTACCCAAGTAGTGCTTTATACATAGACTGTCAACTTAGAACAAGATGTCTCATTCTTCCAACAGTTTCCTGGCCCAGAGGGTTCAGAAAAAAGGAAAAAGGTGAGAAAACTTACAAGAGAAATGGCATCTTGAGCACCGACAGAAGCGAGCGCCTCTTTGACCACATCCATGAGGGCTTTGTTACATCACTCTGTGGAATACAAAGTCTGTGAAACACTCAATTTTTGGTAAGGGTCTTCCTGTAAATATACCCTTTATCAAAGAAAAAAAAAGTACCCAAGTAGTGCTTTATACATAGACTGTCAACTTAGAACAAGATGTCTCATTCTTCCAACAGTTTCCTGGCCCAGAGGGTTCCATCACTCTGTGGAATACAAAGTCTGTGAAACACTCAATTTTTGGTAAGGGTCTTCCTGTAAATATACCCTTTATCAAAGAAAAAAAAGTACCCAAGTAGTGCTTTATACATAGACTGTCAACTTAGAACAAGACGTCTCATTCTTTCAACAGTTTTCTGGCCCAGGTGGTTCAGAAAAAGGAAAAAGGTGAGAGAACTTACAAGAGAAATGGCATCTTGAGCGCCGACAGAAGCGAGCGCCTCTTTGACCACATCCATGCAGAGGGTTCAGAAAAAAGGAAAAAGGTGAGAAAACTTACAAGAGAAATGGCATCTTGAGCACCGACAGAAGCGAGCGCCTCTTTGACAACATCCATAAGGGCTTTGTTGCTGTGGAAAGCTTCTTTGCCTCCCTTGAGCAGAAGTCCGTTAGCAGAGGCCAAGGCAAGGGCTGCCACTTGAGGCAAACTGTCGGGTCTGGATTCGAAAATAACTAGGAGGACGCCAATAGGAACTGTCACTTGAGACAGGCTCAGTCCGTCAGCCAATCGCGTCCTTCTTAAAACTCTGCCTGTAAACATTGAAAATTAAAAATAACATCAGAGGAAGAGGATGGGTTGTCTGGCTGGGTTACCTAACTACCTATACCAGTCTGAATTTCCCTTGCTGACAGGCTCAGTCCGTCAGCCAATCGCGTCCTTCTTAAAACTCTGCCTGTAAACATTGAAAATTAAAAATAACATCAGAGGAAGAGGAAGGGTTGTCTGGCTGGGTTACCTAACTACCTATACCAGTCTGAATTTCCCTTGCTAAAAAGTCCTTCTTAAAACTCTGCCTGTAAACATTGAAAATTAAAAATAACATCAGAGGAAGAGGATGGGTTGTCTGGCTGGGTTACCTAACTATACCTATACCTATACCAGTCTGAATTTCCCTTGCTAAAAAAAAAACAAAGGTTGAGTGAAATGTTGTAGCCAAAAGGCCCCAAAACCAAATGCCATCCCAAAGAGACGCTGACGAAAAACGCCGACCCCGTCTATACACGGGAAAAGGCGAAGAAAAAGAAGAAGAAGAACACTTAATTGGATGTGCATTCCTGGATATGGATTCCTGGAAATATGGCAAAGGCTTTTTAATTGTAAGCCAAAAGGCCCCAAAACCAAATGCCATCCCAAAGAGACGCTGACGAAAAACGCCGACCCCGTCTATACACGGGAAAAGGCTCTAATACTTCTATACGTTATGGATAACGTGTAGAATAACCATGATGTTTGCCAACCTCCGGAACGGAGACGGCACCTCAAGAAGGAAGAAGAAGAAGAAGAAGAAGAAGAAGAAGAAGAAGAAGAAGAAGAAGAAGAAGAAGAAGAAGAAGAAGAAGAACAAAACTTAATTGGATATGGATTCCTGGAAATATGGCAAAGGCTTTTTAATTGTAATTAAGTTGTATAGGGAAGAAGAAGAAGAAGAAGAAGAAGAAGAAGAAGAAGAAGAAGAAGAAGAAGAAGACTTAATTGGATATGGATTCCTGGAAATATGGCTTTTTAATTGTAATTAAGTTGTATAGTTACCTATAATGTTATACAGGGTGGTCCAGAGTTACCTGACGGTTTTTAAAATGATGCTACACGTTCAATTTTCAAGATAAAAGAGTGATATTTATTTTAAATGAAAGATAACAAAATGATGTTTACTTTTTTGGGTATTTTGTTTGTGATGGTGATCAGATGTGGAAAACAACGGTAGCCGAAAAATCGCCCTAATTTTGAATCTGTGTACAAAATAGGACATACTCTATAATGTTATACAGGGTGGTCCAGAGTTACCTGACGGTTTTTAAAATGATGCTACACGTTCAATTTTCAAGATAAATGAGTGATATTTATTTTAAATGAAAGATAACAAAATGATCTTTACTTTTTTGGGTATTTTGTTTGTGATGGTGATCAGATGTGGAAAACAACGCTAGCCGAAAAATCGCCCTAATTTTGAATACATTCAATCTGTGTGCAAAATTGGACATACTGTCTCCAGCATTTTTTGGGCTATAGCACGAATATCTCGATAAAAAGCACTCGTTAACTCATCCAGAGTCCTTGTCTAATAAATATACACCTTGTTTTTAACATATTTCCATAAAAAAAAGTCGCACGAGCTAAGATCGGATGAGGAGGGTGGAAAATCAAAATGGGTGCGAAACTTCATCTGAGTATTAGTCACAAATTCACTACTTTTAAGAAATGTCTCCACAGCGAAAGCTCAATGTTGCGGGGTCCACGACCATTATTATTATTATTACATTATAATAAAACCTCAATCAAACTTGATCTATGAGTCCCTGACCCACTTTTTTTTTTTTTTTTTTTTTTTT
>NW_007380331.1:20268-25975 GCF_000475195.1 Diaphorina citri | reverse complement strand
CCGAGCGAGGGTCATACCAACTACGGACTCTTCAGGTAACTAAGCCGCATGCTTCTTTTATTGAATTTCTACTTTTTAGTCCGTCCTTCCTTTATAATTACAATAGTAATAAAGAGATATAAGGGACGGACTATTGTTTTCGCTTCGGTGTCTGTCAGTCTGTCTGTCGGTCGGTCGGTCTGTCCCCATAGAAGGACTTATCCAAACCTGGTCGACCTATATATCAAATTAAAGGTCTTTTTACCAAGAACACGAAAATGGTGGTGCAAATTTTGTCCAGAAAACCGTAAAGCCAGAAAACCAAAAAAACTGGTTTTTGGGGGATTTTTTTCACATTTTCTCACACAAATGAGCTCTGGTCTCGAAATTTGTCGCGACGACCTATGAACTAAAGAAGAAGAAGAAGAAGAAGAAGAAGAAGAAGAAGAAGAATATGAATAAAAAGGTGTTGAAAAGAAGGTTGGGGGAAAAGATATGAAGAAAGAAGGTGTAAAGAAAGATGATAAAGAAGGGAAACGCGTCATGGCAGAATAACGCTGAGTAAATTAATATCAAGTAAAATTAAATTTTATTCTCTCACACGTGCTCTTCTATCTTTTCCACCTTCCTAACACTTCAGTCGATCATTTAGGACCGGTTTTAGCGTCACCTATGTTAAGCTACGCCGAGCAAGGCCAATAAATGGATGGGTGACTTAAAATTAAATTTTATTCTCTCACACGTGCTCTTCTATCTTTTCCACCTTGATATTCTTTCCTCCGATCATTTAGGACCGGTTTTAGCGTCACCTATGTTAAGCTACGCCGAGCAAGGCCAATAAATGGATGGGTGACTTGAACAGTGGTTAATTTAAGACCGGTTTTAGCGTTACCTATGTTAAGCTACGCCGAGGAAGGCCAATAAATGGATGGGTGACTTAAAGCTTATATTGGGAATAAAGGGAGAATGGGCTCTAGTCTTGATTTTAAATCATTACATGACAGTAAAATCAAATCAATAATAATAAACTGAATATTAAACGAATTAGGTAGGTACATGTGGGTACTGATTTTTCACCACGATCGAATGAACTACGGACTAAAAATTCCCGGAGGGACGGACCCAGCTTGTTTTCCTTTCATTTTCGCTTTGTTCTCCTTCTTATTTCCTTGATATTCCTTCTTCCCCTATTCCCCCTACTGTTCTTTTCTTATTGTTTTATCTAGCTAACGTATTGTGTCTTCCCCCTCATTCTTTGAATTCATGTTATTTTCTCCTCCCTTTTCTCTCTTTCTCTCTCTCTCTCTTTCTCTCTCTGTCTCTGTCTCTCTCTCTCTCTTCATTTTTCTTTCCATTTTCTTTGTTCTTATTTTCTTCTTTCTCATTTCCTTTCTTAAGGGGTTTCAAATTCTCTCTCTAATCTTCCTTCTTGTTTTCCTCTATTCTTTCCTACCTCCAATTTTTTCTGTCGTTGCTATTCCTCTTCCTAACTTTCTTCTTCATTCTTCACTGTTTTCATTCCCCCATTTCTTCATTTCCTCTTTCTCCTATCGCTTGCGAAATTGAATTTTCGGCGACATTTCGCTCGTGAGAATATTTTTCAGGTAGGTATGTAGGTAGGTACCTATGTATGGTTCAGATTTTAGGTGTGGGTATACGAGGATATGTGTGTCTTCTATCTGTTTTTTGTAGATTTTGGTATGTGTGTTTGGATTTATAATTTTCTCGTGTCACTTTGTTTTTGTTTTTTTTTTTTTTTTTTTTTTTTTTTTTTTTTTTTTTTTTTTTTTTTTCGTTTCTCATTACGGGTGGTATGTTTGTCTACACGCTTTCTTCTTCTCTTTATTCTTCTTCGTCTTCTTCTTTTTTCGTCACCTTTCCATTTTCTTCTCATTTCTCTTCTAAATTTATTCTGCCTTTTTCCTTTCCTACAAAAAATAAAATGCCTCCGAGAGGTTAAGTAGGTAATATAAAAAAGTAATTTATTTTATAATTAAGTTGATAATTCGACCTTTGGAGTTTTAATGTGTTCATGTTTAGATTTGTAATTGTGTAAGTTAGGTGAGGAGAAAAAAAGAGTCAGAGCTAAATTTCAACCACTTGACACAAAACTTTTGATTCAAAGTTAGGTTTATTTTGCAACCTTTCCTTTTTTAAAAATAAAAAAAAAGAAGGTGGAAAATTGACGAAATGAAGGGAGGAGGAAGAGAAAAAGAAAAGATGGGCGGAAGAGAAGGATAAACAGGATGAGAGGAAGGAGAACGAAAAGCAGGAGAAGGAAAGTCTCTAGGAGAACGACGAGAATGATTAAGAAAAAGTGGAGGAGGAGAAGAAGAGTAGGAGGAAGAACTGTAGAAGAAGGAAAACGAAGAGACAGATGAAGAGAAAAGGAAATAAAGAAAGGTGAAAAACATCGTCCCATTGAATTGTCAAGAGACAGTCTGTGCAGGAAAAAGGGAATCAGGCGAAAGGAGAAAAAAAAGAAAAAAAAAAAGAGGAGGAGGAGAAATGTAGGAGATAGGAAAAAAGGACAAGAGAGAAAATTGAAATGGGACCGACAACCGACAGCTGCTTTTCCAGCACTTCATTAAAATAGTCATCATTAGAAAAGAAGGAGGAGGAGGAGGAGGAGGAGAAGAAGAAGGAGGAGGAGGAGAATAAGGAGGAGGAGGAGGAGGAGGAGAAGAAGAAGAAGAAGAAGAAGAAGAAGAAGAAGAAGAAGAAGAAGAAAAGTCAGCTGAAACTGTTTACCTGCTAACTTTGTCCCGGGGTTTCTATAACAAATGGCAAAATAAAAAAATGCAGTTTCTTTGTGTTATTATATCACAACTTTGGTGCTCACTGCAGCATTGTAGGATTTTCCCAATATCTCAATAATCCTAAAATCCAATGTTTACCTACCATGCTGGCACCGGTCGCTATGCGCATTTATATGTCATAGCTACTCATTTTCCTCACGAGGCTGAGTGGGCCCCGCAACAGCCAGTTACGGAATCAATCATTTGGATGATACAAATTTCTTGACCCCGCCGGGAATCGAACCCGGGTCTCCCGCGTGCAAGGCGAGCGCAGTGGCCACTACGCCATGGGAGCACAAATGGCAAAATAAGAGGGATAAAAAACGAGGGGAAGTAGGGGAGGGATTTTTTCCCCGTTTCCTGAAGTTTATTATCTTCCTTTTCATTATATTTCTATGAAAATCAAATAAATAGTACCTACGAGAAAAATGGGAGAATTATGCTGAAAATTGAAGGAGAAGGAGAGAGAGAGAGAGAGAGAGAGAGTCCTTGTTGGAGAAAGAAAAATCAGAGGTTGAGTGGAAGAGCTCCGTCAGGAGAACCCTGTCACTTAAAAGAAAGAAAGAAAGAAAGAAAGAAGAAGAAGAAGAAAAAATAACTACCAATAAAATTGTAAAAAACAACCATTAGAAGGAAGGTAAAGACTAACATTTATGTATAGTTGAATGTGTTGGGCCATACTTTATCCTATAAAACATCCCAACGCGAACCATTTGTGCAAAACAAATATTGAATTAAATGCGTCCCCAGGGAGAGAGAGAGATATAATAGAGAGAGAGAGAGAGAGAGTATCCAGTACCCAAGTTTAGAGAGAGAGAGAGAGAGAGAGAGAGAGAGAGAGAGAAAAAAAGCAAGGTCTTTTTACTGAATTGTTAGTTGTATGTATTATTCTTTAACCCATCAAATATACAAGACCTTGTTTAGACTGCTGGGGTAAAGGGACTTTTCAGTCCTATTCGGGCAGGATAAACAAGGTATTCTATTCTACAGAGAGATGTCCTTTTATTTATGTTGTTAAGTAGGCTGTACTTAAAGCTGTGTTCATGCTCAGTCGACGCCGTCAATCCATGGTCGATCGACGTCAGCTGAAATCGTCCACTGCCTTGACAACATCAATCGAAGATGTGTGGACAGAGCTAAACAAAGCTAAACGATGGTCTTCAGTTGAGAAAACAAGAGGAGCCACTAATCAAGTAACCACCAGCTTACAGTTTAGAGATTTCCCCTTTTTTTTCTACCACTTTTTTGCACGCGAGATAAAAAATGTTCCAGTTTCTCAACAACAGAGCACATGTGTGGCATAATTAGTATCAGCTATCAGCTCGGGCATCATTAGTATAACATGGAATACATCGTCATTAAGATAACCATCATCTGGGTCGATGAGGGAAAAATACAAAATAAGCTTGATTAAATAGATGTCAATAAATGGAGAAGAGCATGGAGATACTTGGGCTGCATCAGTGCAGCAGAGAAAAGGGCTTTCGAAATTACTG
The DNA here is from genome assembly GCF_000475195.1 of Diaphorina citri. Classification (NCBI taxonomy): domain Eukaryota; kingdom Metazoa; phylum Arthropoda; class Insecta; order Hemiptera; family Psyllidae; genus Diaphorina; species Diaphorina citri. The sequence goes on along the minus strand of NW_007380331.1, from coordinate 21,702 downwards.
TTGCTGGGGTTTACCAACTCGGGATTGAGATTTTTCAACTTGTTTTGATTTTTTCAACTTGTAAAAATCAACCTTTCATTCTAAATGTTACCAAAATGCATCTCCTACATTAATGCTTAACAAGAAAAGTCGAATGAACAGCGCCGCAGGCAAATTTTTTTGGAAATTTTTGTCTAAAATCTACAGAAATTCATAAAATCGAAAATTTTGTTGAATTTGTCCAGAAGTCCTTCAAATTTCTTCAAAATTGCCTAAAAAAGAGATGAAAATCCTTAAGGTAGAACACCTGCTCAAGGACGTGTTTTGGGAGCTTATTGTTTAACATCTTGCGTCCAGTGCGCCGTGCGCCAGTGTGACCATTCGCCCACAAGAAAAGAAGGTGAATGAACAGCGCCGCAGGCAAATTTTTTGGAAATTTTTGTCTAAAATCTACAGAAATTCATAAAATCGAAAATTTGGGGAATTTGTCCAGAAATCCTTCAAAATTGCCTAAAAACAGGGATAAAAATCCTCAAGTAGAACACCTGCTCAAGGACGTGTTTTGGGAGCTTATTGTTTAACATCTTGCGTCCAGTGCGCCGTGCGCCAGTGTGACCATTCGCCACTGTTCGCCATCCAAAGTCAAGTAGACTCGTGTGAGTTCGTCAGGACTCGTGAGTCCTCGAGTCTCCTAGTTATATATCAAAGCTTTCTAAAATTTTAATAAGAACTTTCAAGAGGTTTTACATTATGTTTGGAGTATGGAGACAGCCACCCGGTGCTTCGCAACTGAGGAGACAGGAATGTAAAGCTGTGTGCACACAGTCGACGCCTGTCGATCGAAATTGATAGACGATCTATTGAGATCAACTGACACTGAAACACTGCCTCGACAACATAGATTCACCTCATCGATCGATGGCCGGTCGACTATGTGTGGGTATGTAGCTTAATAGTTAACGTCCATGCATCAAACCTTACCTCACAGCCAATTTGGGGCACGGTTGGTCCAGTGGTAACGCGCTTGCTTGCCATGCAGAAGGTCCCGGGTTCGAATCCCACCATCGACAAAAATTTGTACTCGTTTTTCGATTGCAAATATTTCAACGGGTTACTTTCTGGTGTTCCCGTGTTGACCCAGCACCTAAATGGGAAGTATTGTGCCCCTTCTCGCCCATCTGACGAAAGGCAAACTACGGGATGGGCATGCCACGCCACAGGCCACATCAAGCGTAAATCAACTATTCCCCCAAGTGGAGGTAAGGCCACGTGGTTTAGGCGCGACGGGTATAACTGTAGTGGGTTGGACCTCCACCCCCAGCCCTTTTCAGGTGTCGTGGAACTAAATAGTCTTAATTTGGTAACCTAATTTTTTTTTTTTTTTTTTTTTTTTTCGACTACCTCACAGAGGTAGCGGCAAAAATAAGCATCGTTACCTTGTTGACGGATGTAATC
>NW_007380331.1:9769-19701 GCF_000475195.1 Diaphorina citri | reverse complement strand
TTGATTTATTGATTACGTCGATGAAAAATCTTGTCAATAAATCGAACAGTTTTCAACTCTTAAAACCTCAAGTTTCGAGAAAGAGAGAGTAAAATTTTGTCCTCATTGATTCTGCTTTGGTTCTTCAATCATCACATTTTTCTTTCTTCCATTCTCCATTAGTACTCTATTTGGTACATAGACATCCTCTGGTGCTGTTGTGTTTATCAAGTCTTTCACATCACATTAGCTCTCCTAAGTTCTATTTCTTTTGTTTCATAGGTGTCTTCCGCATTGAAAACGTCCTGTGTTATTTTCAAACTTTTGAACCGCGCCTAGCATGAGTTCCTTCGATAAAATTTCCGGCGTTTTGGACTCAGTCGTCGGTAATTTGAAGACAAGTTCGGAATCGCTTGATATGTGGATTATGCCATCCATTGGCGGCGTTGTGCTGTTTATTGGAGTCATCTACTACTTTGGCGTCTTTACCAGACAGAAGAAATTGGCCGCCAAACAAAGCGTTTGACCGAAACTGCCAACCTGGTTCGACATTTGCCGGCGTCAGTGCTTGGCGTAACTTGAATTTGGCCGTAGCTTTGCAACATTTGGCGAAGGTGTTGAAATTGACCGCGTTTCAACATTTGGCCATTCGAAATTACGGACACAAATCAACAAGAAGTTCCTCAAAGCAAACTTGGATTGTTTTGCCTAAAGGCGTTATCAGTTGTGATTGGAAGTTTCGTAAAATAGGTACCTACATTTTTTTTTTTTTTTTTCATTTTCTATTGAAATTTCCGAGGGAAACTGTCCGGAAAACATCCGTATACCAACCAGGCAGGACATTGCTTAACTCCAAATATGGATTACTTGTAGAAACATGCATTCAACGTATTAGGCACTGTTTTCGATGGTAATATCAACCTTTGACTTTTGGGATTACCACCTCCAAGATACACATTTAGGTAAATCTATGCCATGTTTTCGCATTTAAAATTTGAATCCTTCTTAAACTATATAATCTATATATAGTGGAAACATTACCTATGTAGGGAGTACCTAGACTACCTAGGGACCTATCTATTATTTTGTCCTAACATAGCTAGGTACCTATCTAAGAGCAAATCTATAAATTTAAAATTTATGAGCTACCTATCTACATTCATTTCCAGATACTCAAATAAATCTCTCATTCTCTCTCTCTCTCTCTCTCTCTCTCTCTCTCTCTCTCTCTCTCTCTCTCTCTCTCCACATATTCATGTAGGTGCCAAATATATACCACAGTTGTGTCTGTACTCTGTACACAAGAGAGAAGACAGCTACACTTCTAATCAGCAGCTAATTCATTGTCCAACCTCCATGGTGGACATTTTTGACCAACATTTAGACAACAAAAGCACAAAACAGCTAGATAACACAGTCAATAATAGACACAAACCTATTATTATGTGGATTAAATAAAATAATAAACACAGAAAACTATCATTTCTCCACGATAACAATGGAAAATGAAACTTGATAAATCATTTCTCTCATCAGAGATATCTTTGGGTTTCGAAATATTATCACTGTTTCTGCCCCTATCCATTGTTGCTTTCTCATTTCTTTCCAACTCAATTGGAAGTTTCGTAAGATAGGTACATTTTTTCATGTCCTGCCTGGTTGGTATCCGGAAAACATCCGGATACCAACCAGGCAGGACATTGCTTAACTTAAAAATCTCTTTGTTAATTTATTAAAATATTGATTTCCCACATTTTCAAATGATCCGCGAACCTGAAAAGTTGAAAGAGAAATAGTCGTGTTCAACAAAATATTAGAGGTGGTTTAATATTTGTTGAACGACTAAAAAGTTGAACAGTTTTGTTGAAAGGAAGGTTCACACGTCATTTTTCATGCCACTTTCAACTTTTTGTTGAACAACTCTGAGTTGAACGACTAAAAAGTTGAACGTGAGAACCCCGTATTATATCAACTATTAATTCCTTCCAATTTTTTCTCCTGTCTTCAATCTTCTCTGTGAAATCTTCGTAAAATGGTTAAATGCGTAAAATAGTCCATTTCTTCCAAAGTCTCCTCTATTGTCACCTAGATGAAGCGTTGTGATGTAGGTCTAGCTCGGGGTGAATCGCCTTGAAATAGCACAGAGCTCCCATTCCACCTCTCTGTGAAATCTTCGTAAAATGGTTAAATGCGTAAAATAGTCCATTTCTTCCAAAGTCTCCTCTATTGTCACCTAGATGAAGCGTTGGGATGTAGGTCTAGCTCGGGGTGAATCGCCTTGAAATAGCACAGAGCTCCCATTCCACCCATGACGGCATTGAACGCTGCTATGCTTCCTCCCAAGAGGAGCGCTGTCAAGAAGAACGCCTTCTTTGCAGCGTTCACTTGGTCCCAAATTCCTATGGCTTCGAGAAATCTGGTAATTAGTGCCATTGTTTAATGAATGTCTTGTGTTAAGTTCACGTAAATTAATTTTACAGTCTTTATTGAGGTTAGAAATTATTATTTTTTGTTCTTTGGTTATTGTCTTCTATTCATCAAAAATAAATGTTCAAAAAAATTATAATTTAAAAGTAAAATACATCATGAAATATAAAAAAAAATTAAATTATAGAAAAATAAATGAAATTTAATTTAATAAAATTTAAATTGTTACAAAAATCGTATCACGTTATTTTGTTTATATTTCTTCTTCTCCTCAATAATGACTAAAGTTTAAAAATAATTATGTAGTCATTTATTGTTATGATGTATTAAAAATAAAATTATTACAGAGAATCAATCATTGAATTTTATAAATTTAATCCAAGTTCTAAATATAAAACCTATGTGGTTATTATGGGGGTTTCCAACTTTTGATATACATTTTAATCTGTTTTATCAATTCCTTTTGTTCTCAATTTCACATAATATCGGAAACAAATTACCAGTCTTGTGGTTTCGTTCATGAAAAGAAGAAATACAGCACATTTCTTCATCAACATTTTGTTTCTCGACCACATTGTAATTTTTCCTCAGTTACAGGTTCAACACTATTGATTTATTGATTACGTCGATGAAAAATCTTGTCAATAAATCGAACAGTTTTCAACTCTTAAAACCTCAAGTTTCGAGAAAGAGAGAGTAAAATTTTGTCCTCATTGATTCTGCTTTGGTTCTTCAATCATCACATTTTTCTTTCTTCCATTCTCCATTAGTACTCTATTTGGTACATAGACATCCTCTGGTGCTGTTGTGTTTATCAAGTCTTTCACATCACATTAGCTCTCCTAAGTTCTATTTCTTTTGTTTCATAGGTGTCTTCCGCATTGAAAACGTCCTGTGTTATTTTCAAACTTTTGAACCGCGCCTAGCATGAGTTCCTTCGATAAAATTTCCGGCGTTTTGGACTCAGTCGTCGGTAATTTGAAGACAAGTTCGGAATCGCTTGATATGTGGATTATGCCATCCATTGGCGGCGTTGTGCTGTTTATTGGAGTCATCTACTACTTTGGCGTCTTTACCAGACAGAAGAAATTGGCCGCCAAACAAAGCGTTTGACCGAAACTGCCAACCTGGTTCGACATTTGCCGGCGTCAGTGCTTGGCGTAACTTGAATTTGGCCGTAGCTTTGCAACATTTGGCGAAGGTGTTGAAATTGACCGCGTTTCAACATTTGGCCATTCGAAATTACGGACACAAATCAACAAGAAGTTCCTCAAAGCAAACTTGGATTGTTTTGCCTAAAGGCGTTATCAGTTGAAGAAATCTCAGCACCTCTAACTATACCAGGCCTCAAGAGCTGTAACAGAGGAAACATCTCAGGTAGTTACATAACACAAGCAGTCGTCATAGTTTCCAAATCAGTGACAGTCAATAAGTAAAAAAACTTCATTTTTCAAATAAACAACATATTAAACCGAGCTTTTGAAACACAAACTTTTGAACTAAATGAAAAAACATTTCCTGGAGAGGGTGATGTGCGTTGTTGGAAACGGGCTTCTAGCGGGCGTTATAGCCGCTTATCTTTTAAGCCATTTGGTTTAAAATTAAACCAAATTGATTGAGAACGTCCCTGTAATATATTGTTCTAATTTATTTGATGTACAAATACACTTGAATAATTGTGTTTCACCATAAATTGATTGAAAATATTGAAATCTACTGGCAACATATTGATTCACCTCTTCAGAATCCTTCCTGCACGGAAGAAGTTTCCAAATATGAAATGTTTGACATTTCTTGGGGAGATCTTTTCATCCCTGCGCTGATGATATGGTTCTCACTTGGTCTCCGCGTGGCAGAAATAGTCCTTGAGAAGTATCTCAACATCGGTGTGCCTCTCCTGCCAAAACCAGAACCAGAATAAGTTCCACGAGACATAAGAACTCAAGTAAGTCCGATCATTTGCTAAGTGCTCTGAAGTTCTCCAAGAAAATTTCTACAAGAGCTATCTGTCCCTTCAAAAGGTGACATTTCAAATAGTGAATTCCTGAAAGCAAGATCACAACAAGAAACGTGTATTTCCTAAAACAAAACCCCTTCAACAACAATTGAGTTATCGAAGATTTCGTGTTTTTTTCAAAAGATTTGAAGATCTTCGAAAAGGATCTCCGAAAAAGATCCGAATAGCTCCGAAGACACTTCAGACTTTAGGAATCTTAGAAACCCCCTATCATGTGGGACATCATCTTCACAACACATCCCTGGGTCGGCTACCTCGTCTGCGTCATTATTATGAAGTGGTCCGCCCTCAAGAGCGGTTTCTTCTTTGGCAAAGAGGTCAAAGATTTCAACGCAGTCCATGGAGAGAATACTCAGGAGCAGGCAGCTCAGGGCGCTATGGACCAAATAATGGACGCTTATGATAAAGCTGTTATGGACCGAAGGGCTGGTAAAGTTGATGCTACTCCCAATCTCCCAGAGGAGAAGTGATGAAACAAAAAAATCTGTCCCTAAGGGCGGAACGTGTGTGGCGAAAAAAAATTCCGATTTCTAGTTCTCTCAGACGAGACGGTCCAAAGACTAAAGCCGGACTTTTTCCGCCACACACGTTTTCGCCTAATGTAGATATTTATTGTATAACATAGAATAGTAATCATAATCATACCTAATAATCGTAGATTTAACTTTTTAATTTTTATACATCAGATCATTAAAACATTGAATACAATTAATTTACCCTTTTTTCTAGTTAAGCAAGGTCTTTTTACTGAATTGTTAGTTGTATGTATTATTCTTTAACCCATCAAATATACAAGACCTTGTTTAGACTGCTGGGGTAAAGGGACTTTTCAGTCCTATTCGGGCAGGATAAACAAGGTATTCTATTCTACAGAGAGATGTCCTTTTATTTATGTTGTTAAGTAGGCTGTACTTAAAGCTGTGTTCATGCTCAGTCGACGCCGTCAATCCATGGTCGATCGACGTCAGCTGAAATCGTCCACTGCCTTGACAACATCAATCGAAGATGTGTGGACAGAGCTAAACAAAGCTAAATGATGGTGAAAATGAGAGGAGCCACTAATCAAGTATATAACCACCACCTTACAGTTTAGAGATTTCCCCTTTTTTTCTACCATTTTTTTGCACGCGAGATAAAATATTCCAGTTTCTCAACAACAGAGCACATGTGTGGCATAATTAGTATCAGCTATCAGCTCGGGCATCATTAGTATAACATGGAATACATCGTCATTAAGATAACCATCATCTGGGTCGATGAGGGAAAAATACAAAATAAGCTTGATTAAATAGATGTCAATAAATGGAGAAGAGCATGGAGATACTTGGGCTGCATCAGTGCAGGAGAGAAAAGGGCTTTCGAAATTACTGTTGCTGGGGTTTACCAACTCGGGATTGAGATTTTTCAACTTGTTTTGATTTTTTCAACTTGTAAAAATCAACCTTTCATTCTAAATTTTACCAAAATGCATCTCCTACATTAATGCTTAACAAGAAAAGAAGTTGAATGAACAGCGCCGCAGGCAAATTTTTTTGGAAATTTTCGACTAAAATCTACAGAAATTCATAAAATCGAAAATTTGGCGAATTTGTCCAGAAATCCTTCAACATTGCCTAAAAAAAGGGATAAAAATCCTTTAAGTAGAACACCTGCTCAAGGACGTGTTTTGGGAGCTTATTGTTTAACATCTTGCGTCCAGTGCGCCGTACGCCAGTGTGACCATTCGCCACTGTTCGCCATCCAAAGTCAAGTAGACTCGTGTTAGTTCGTCAGGACTCGTGAGTCCTCGAGTCTCCTAGTTATATATCAAAGCTTTCTAAAATTTTAATAAGAACTTTCAAGAGGTTTTACATTATGTTTGGAGTATGGAGACAGCCACCCGGTGCTTCGCAACTGAGGAGACAGGAAAGCTGTGTGCACACAGTCGACGCCTGTCGATCGAAATTGATAGACGATCGATTGAGATCAACTCAAACTGAAACACTGCCTCGACAACATAGATTCACCTCATCGATCGATGGCCGGTCGACTATGTGTGGGTATGTATAGCTTAATAGTTAACGTCCATGCATCAAACCTTACCTCACAGCCAATTCCCAATGGTTTACATCTGATAAATCAGGTGCTGTGGACTTTTCCCGACTCCACTCAGGTTGGGTGATGTTAATATGGGAAGGGTATTTGGTTGTCACCGAATGAAGGGTGAAACCCCTTATCACTAAAAGCCTTAAAAACTAAACCCCTTAGGAGATACCGATGTACCTAACTACTGATGGTATTTACTCTTCTCCTCCCCTTCTCTCTCTCTCTCTCTCTCTCTCCCTCCGTAACATTATCATAAACATAATCATTATCATTATTTTCAATATTTTCCAGTAGTATACCTATACCTGAACGGCCATTATTGTAATTTTCCACAATATACTTACTAGGTAGGTATAAGTATGATACTCTCATACATAAAATTGCATAAATAATAAATAACATAGCCAGGTAGGTGAAATACATATACAGGGTGTCCCAGAAGTTATGATTTCTGCGTTTTTTCTCGAAGCTAGCTTGAAATGGAAAGAAAGGCGTTAGTTAGCACCTGTGATTCGTTGAACTTAATTGCTATTATTTCTGTGATATTTGTACCTATTATTCGTATATAAGGTGTTAGACAAGTAGGGTAGAGTGGGGCAAAGATTCGCAGTGGGGTAAAGGTTCGCGGGCACTTTTTGAGAAAACGGAAAAAAATACAACCTTCACCCCACCCTGTCCTATGTAAAACGGGTGATAGGCAGGACGAAACACGTGTTTTGGGCTGCTTAGTGATTTGGTCTGGTTTCGTTGTATTATAACTCATGTAGTGGTTTAAAGGATAAATGTTAAAAAAAAAAAATAATAATAATAATAATAATAATAAAATAATAAATAAATAAATAATAATAATTATTTATATTTGGTTCTTTCATTTAAATTAAGAGATTAATGAGGGCTTTATTTTGTTTTATATTGTGGGGACTATGAATTACCTACGATTTTTGGATTAATCTGTCCTGATTTCCCGAATCGGAACAAGCACAAACAAATTTTGGCACACCCTGTATATTGTATAACAGGGCGTAAAATAGACAAAAGGCCTAATGCGGGTATGTAATATAAGACCTTACTGGGGTATTGATATAATCATATATTATTTACAACCCACTTACATAGTACCTATGTACATATCTACTATACCTACCTACATATGTAACTATGTATCTATCTACATGCTGGTATTTACTCATATTTCCAGGTATAATAGGCAAAGGTACCAGTCACAAAATACAACAAATTTAATATTACCTATTTAACTACAAAACCTATTTACTTGTATTTATAAAAAAAAAGGAATTTTAATTGTGTTGAATTTAATGACTGGACTCGAACCACCAATCTCCAGATCCAGAGTCCACCGTGCTAACCACTACACCACTGAGGTTGGTTACTTGTATTTATATCTAACATATAAATACAAGTAAATATTTACCAATAAATACAAGTAAACAATACAATATAGGTACCTACATACCTAGTGAAAAATGAAAAACCCTACATTTTTGTGAGTCGTCTTTTAAGTTTTTGACATACTCACAGACGCTCGCCTGGTAATCAGGAGGGCGTGGGTTCGATCCCAGCCGAGGTATGGAATTTTATCCTCATTTATTTGAGAATTTGACCACGTAATAATGGAGCTCTAGCATGTGAATAGTTGATCCCATGTGATTTTTCACGCGGAATCGAATGGTGCTACTTTTAGCACTCTCTGACTTACATTTGAGAAGTTGCGGGTTCGATACTCCCCTGTGTCAACAAATTTCCCTTTTATTACATTTTTTTTATTTTCTATTTCTTTTCAAATACCTACGTATTCTGCAAATGTAATAGAAAGTCGTGTGATGTTCACACCAGATTTTTTTCATTTCCCTCAATACAATTACAATATGGCGGAACCTGAAGCTACTCGAGACTCGCATCAGGGATTTAAGACGCAGCGTTGACGCTAAAGTAGGGGAAGTGGAATGAAAAACACGCGTCGGGTTCGCATCGCACCCACGTCGGAATGAAAAACAGACCTCTAATCAGCAGCTAATTCATTGTCCAACCTCCATGTGGACATTTTTGACCAACATTTAGACAACAAAAGCACAAAACAGATAACACAGTCAATAATAGACACAAACCTATTATTTCACATCAGAAATAAAATAATAAACACAGAAAACTATCATTTCTCCACGATAACAATGGAAAATGAAACTTGATAAATGATTTCTCTTATCAGAGATATCTTTGGGTTTCGAAATATTATCACTGTTTCTGCCCCTATCATTGTTGCTTTCTCATTTCTTTCCAACTTGATTGGAAGTTTCGTAAGATAGGTACATTTTTTTCATGTCTTGCCTGGTTGGTATCCGGAAAACATCCGTATACCAACCAGGCAGGACATTGCTTAACTCCAAATATGGATTACTTGTAGAAACATGCATTCAACGTAGGTACCTACTGTTTTCGATGGTAATATCAATCTTTGACTTTTGGGATTACCACCTCCAAGATACACATTAGGTAAATCTACGCCATGTTTTCGCATTTGAAATTTGAATCCTTCCTATGGTGAAAACATTACCTATGTAGGGAGTAGGGACCTAGGTATCTATTATTTTGTCCTATATAACATAGCTAGGTACCTATCTAAGAGCTATGTCTTTTATGGTACATCTAGTTATTCAGTCTGCCGTCTTTATTTTCACTTGGCCTGCAGTTCTGGACAACTGGCATATAGAATAGGTAGAGCTTCTTCTTCCTTGCCGTTTGTTACTGAAATACCTATGGTTGGCGTTTCTTGCCAGACCCTTCTATCTCTTCGATAATTGTGTATCTCTTCGAGGCAGCCTTATTATAGAGTAGATACCTACCGACCTAATATAGGTAACATATTTGTTAAGGTTAGTCCACACTACAGACCGACCAACTGAAACCCATATAAAGCTATGCCCACACACAGTCGACGACCGTCGATCGACGAGATGAATCTATGTTATGTTGTCGAAGCAGTGTGGACACTTGGACAGTTTCAGTGGACATCGATCGATGGCCGTCGCGTCGACTATGTGTGGACGCAGCTTAAAGTAGGTAAGATTAAAGAATTTTGGTGGAATGAAAAGGAAGTGTATAGTGTGGACGTAGCTCAAGCGATGTCGATCGACCTTAGTATGGACGCCGCTTTATGTAAAACGGAAATAGGGGAAAAAAGTTTGAAAAATAACGAGATAAAAAAACAACAATGTCATTTTCAGACTTTCTATACTCCGGTTTATTTTTCACAAAAAGGTTAGCATTATTAAAAATAATCTATTTCTTGAGAATGAAGAAAAAAAATGTCATATTGTTTTAAATTTGTTTCGTGCGTATTCGAATTTGGGGTTGTTTTTTTTGTCGCCATTCCCTCGCCCAACTTTGGGAGTTTCCTCTTGTTTTA
>NW_007380331.1:0-7661 GCF_000475195.1 Diaphorina citri | reverse complement strand
TTTTTCCTTGGGTCCTTCTTCTTCTTAAAGGACCAACCGGTTAGACCTCTTGTACCAAGTTGTTCTCGAGTCGTGCCTCACAAATCCTACTCTTGGTTGTTTCAGTCTTATCGGTAGTACTAGCGGTTGTAAGCCTTTCCTATCCGTGCGCTTCTTCTTCACCATCTTCCCGTGTAACTTTTAATAAACTTTAAGGCAACTCGTGTTGTCTTTGCGAGACATTAAGTTTTCACCCCCTAGAAGAGCTGAAATTTTAAAAGGTTCAAAAAAAAAAGAGAGAGAAAGTAGGAAAAGCGTGTAAGTTTATTTTCAGAGGGGGGCGTTTTTTTTTACAAAAGTCACCCTTTTTATCTTTTCTTGGCCTTACCGTTGACCAATAATTTTTCAATTTTGTCTCTCTTATGAGGGTTTGAACCCCTCCCTTACCGCTGTTTTTTTGTGGGGTTTTACTGTATCGTGCTTTGTTTAAATTTGTCTGTTAAGTAAGAGTTTTTATCTATAAAATGTATTACGATTGAAAAATACTTTTTATTTGGCCTCATATCTTTCAGACTTTTACTGTAACAACAAAAAAATAGAGCAATAAAAAGTTTGAAAAAAGGGGATAAAGGCAAAATGTATTTCGCCGCAGGTATGATTCCAGCTAGCTGTAGCGAACTCGATGCAGGTGTGATATGTGAAGGAAAAGTAAGGTGGTTTTAAGAAATTAGAATGGATGAAATTCGACGCAGGTGTGTATCAGCTGCGCTGCCGGTAGCTAGCTACAGGTGACTTTGACAGGTTCACAGGTGTGACGAAGCTGTTGTATTGTATCTAAGTAGAGCAGCTAGCTGCCAGCAGCTGACACACACCCGTATCGAAATATACCCAAAGTCAACCAGCCAGACATCACACCTGATTGGAATTGTTTATACAATGGATATAATCCAGCCATCCATAGATGAGATATTATTCCGACGGAGCTTCTCTATGTGTTAATAGCTTCTCTATCTTCCCAGACCGTTCTTTGCGGTTGGTATCCATAAAGTCATTGTTTGCCGTTCCTTCTTCTTCGAGATGGATAAGATATACGGTCAACAGGTCTTGACGTCCGGTTCACTTTTATTTCTGCCGTCTGACTTATTGATCTACATGGTATTTTCTGTATCGAGAATCTATCCATGGATCGATACAATATATCCTGTTTTATTATCTATGGATCCAGGGATGAGGGATGTATCCATTACAAAAGTGGTATCCTTCCTAAGTTTAAAGTTTACGCTTTTGTACCGCATCTAAATGGATTACACATAGAACCTCCACCATTAGGGTTTTCAGTTTCTAACTATAATGGTAGCTTTTGTCATCCATGGATGCAACTTACGTACAAAGATGTTCATTAGGTATAAACCTCAATTCGTTACAGGACGGACCAACCATATGCCTACAAAAGGCCTATGGTTGGTCCGTTCTGTACTTTTTTTACATGGATAGAATGCTTTGAAGGTTAGTTCAACCTTTCTTTACTCTTTCGTTGTTACTATAATAGCAGGGCTAAGTTTCACGTCTTTCAGAATAGCAGGGCTTAAAAAGGCGCCTTAAGTTTTCAGAAATGCAGGCTTAAGTTTCACTCTCCTATTGTCCTATTCCGTCTTTTGTTCTGCAAGACACTCACTTTGGGATAGACAAATCCCTATTTCAAGTGGGCCCACCCTTAAGTTTGGGCGTTGGGTTCGGCGAAGTTCCGTCCCTACGAGATGGGAAGTTTCTATTGATCCGACCGAATACAATTAAAGTAAACAATGCAGGACAATGCAGAAACGGGCGGCATGGATGCAAAGTGTATCCAGGTAAAAACGTTTTTTAAGTAAAACTGGTCCTCAGTTAGACCAAAAAGGATGGTTTTAGTAGAAGCCGAGAAAGAGAGAGAGAGAGAGTAGTAAAGAGGGAAGGAACACAAGAGAGACCAATGACTAGAAAACTGTTTCAACGATTGTACCTCTTTCTCGTCTCTCTCTCTCTCTCTCCTTCTCTCTCTCTCCTCCACTCTTTTCGAGCCTTTAGTAAGTAGATGTAAAGAGCAACCAAGTAAGGTACAGAAAGTTATGCAACTCACGTCATTACTTATTTACTTCTAGCCAAAATATAGATTGTCGCCACAGTGCGTCATCTTATCACCTCTAGTTCGTAAGACTCGGTACAGTACTTGTTTTATGACGAGAGTTCGAATATGTGACTTCCGGCTTACCGAAGGTTATGTACGACTAACCCTGTTTTAAACAAAGTCAGACTGAACTCTGGATATTTAACTATAATACATCCATCTATGATGAAAAAAAAAAAAAAAATAAAATGTTTCTTATATTAATAAACAAGCATGTCACACATTGTCTTTTATGTTTTTAGTGTCTATTTTTTATAATAAAAGCTTTTATTGGGAATGTAGTAGGACATTCATGTGTCTATAACTTTCAACTAGTAAAAAACTACCAAAAAGAAGAAGAAAAAAACGGTAGAGAATGGACTTTATGTTAATTATTTATTAGTGTTTCCCCCCCCCTTTTTGTTGTTCCTTATTTTTGGCCTATTCCTCTCCTCCGTTTCCCCTCCTCTCTCTTCTCTAACATCTCTTTTTCAGTCGCATTGTTTCTCTTAAATCCTCCTCCTCTTTGACCTTCTCATCTTTTTTTTCTTCACCTTCCCTTTTCCAACTCCCTTACTCTTTTTCCTTCTCTTCCTTCCATATTTCCTCTCCCCTTTTCCCCGTTTATTTTCCCTTGTAGGATGCGTTGCAGTAGTGCATATCTTTGGTGGTTTCTAATTATGTGACCTAAGTATTGAAGCTTGCGACATTTGACGATGTTTACGAGTTCTGGGTCTTTCTTCATTCTACACTTCAGTCGACTTAATCCGTGCTATGAGGTGTGTCCACACATCGATGTCGCCTGAACCGTTTACACTGCCTCGATAACATAGATTCACCTCGTCCATCGACATCGATGAATAAGGATGGTCCCCTACATTGGGACACGCGTTTGGGACCAACTCAGAGGTGCCATAAAATCCATAATCCACGCATCACTAGACCTCGCATGCACCAGGATCACACACTCCCCTCTCCTCCTGATATCATCCGCACTGTCCCGTACCTCCGCCACCCTCCTGTTCAAATCAGTCACCCATCGTACCGCCTCCGAACGACTCACGTTCACCTGGTTGCATATCCGATCTAGCAGGAGCTCCTCAGGGGGCAGGAACATCACCAGTGGCACTGCCCCAATCAGCAAGTCGTACTGGTTGGAGAACACCGTCATGCCCAGGGCGGCGAGGTGTCTCACCACCCGCGTGTCTGGGTCGTACAGGAAGTCCGTATCGGCACAGCGGTACGCGAAGCGCTCCTGCACGAACGACTTGCCGTTCCCTGGAGCCCCGTAGATCCCGAGGCCGGGCGCGGAGATGCAATCCCGCCCGTCACGCGTGAGCTGCAGGATGACTACTTGATCTCGCGGCGTATTGATGGCCGGTGCCGCGACAGGAGGTAGTGTCCTCAGAAACTCCGCGATGGGGCGGTGCGTAGCGTCAATTCTACGCAGGTCAGGACACGGGGAGAGGTCGTACAACGGGGAGTGGACCCGCAAGGAAGTTCCGTACAAGTGGGCGGCACACAGACTCGTCTGACCGTATACAGTGTGTCCGTTCGGTTGAGTTGCGGGATCACCATTCGATTTATTTGTGGAAGCACCGTCCGATTTAGTTGCGGAATCACCATCCCATTTATTTACGGAGGCACCATCTTGTGAAGCTTTTCGTACGTTCAAACCCGAATCCTCATCCACAGACGGAACGAGGAGGAAATCTTCCAGGTCTACTTCGTGAACACCCGGTTCGTATCGGGAAATAATTCCAAATTGAGTTGCGGGATCACCATTCGATTTATTTGTGGAAGCACCGTCCGATTTAGTTGCAGAAGCACCGTCCGATTTAGTTGCGGAATCACCATCCCATTTATTTACGGAAGCACCATTTTGTGAAGCTTTTCGTACGTTCAGACCCGAATCCTCATCCACAGACGGAACGAGGAGAAAATCTTCCAGGTCTACTTCGTGAACACCCGGTTCATATCGAGAAATAATTCCAGGTCGGAACCCTGGAGAGTCCCTGTCGGTGATGGTCGCTATCATGGGGAGGTTTCGAGTGACGATATTCATCAGGATTGAGGTGATATTCCTGGAATTGCTGATTCTGTGGGACTTGAGGGAGATTCTACTCATGAAGTCATAAAATTTAGCTCATTCTCTTCTTCTTGAGGTGCCTATCCGGTTCGGATGTTGACTATTATGACTTTGCTGTACAACTTTGATTTCATGTCTCCCGTCAAGGTTTATTTGTGCTTTGGTGGAGAAATCACGGTTACGGGTGAAATAATCTAATTAGGTCTACTTCTTCACTTCTGTGTCTCTTCTTATCAGACTGCTCTCTAGTTCTCTACTCCGTTTCTAATGTTATCAACCGGCTCGATCATTTTATGTTCTGGCTCAGTGCGAAGGACTGAAACAACACAATATTATTGATAGTGAGCTGTAGCAGAATAAACTTGTTTAGTGAACTCATCAGTATGACGATATTCATCAGGATGGAAGTGATGTTCCTGGAATTGCTGATTCTGTGGGACTTGAGGGAGATTCTACTCATGAAGTCATAAAATTTAGCTCATTCTCTTCTTCTTGAGGTGCCTATCCGGTTCGGATGTTGACTATTATGACTTTGCTGTACAACTTTGATTTCATGTCTCCCGTCAAGGTTTATTTGTGCTTTGGTGGAGAAACCACGGTTATGGGTGAAATAATCTAATGAGGTCTACTTCTTCACTTCTGTTTCTCTTCTTATCAGACTGCTCTCTAGTTCTCTACTCCGTTTCTAATGTTATCAACCGGCTCGATCATTTTAAGTTCTGGCTCAGTGCGAAGGACTGAAACAACACAATATTATTGATAGTGAGCTGTAGCAGAATAAACTTGTTTAGTGAACTCATCAGTAAAACTAATATAGGTAATAGACGACTTCTTTTGATCATTGGGGACATGATAGGTCTGAGTTGAAATTAAACACCCTTTTAAATCTTTTTTACACTTTGTTCGTGTTGTAGCATGACCATCCAGTAGTCCATAATGAGACCAAGTTGTTTTAGAATGAGCTGTAGAACTCACAAGAAAGGGCCAATGGCAGATTCTAAAAAATCCTGTAGGTCTCTTATTTTTTGATGTGCTGAATTTCCTTCAAGTGTTAAACCTGTTGAACACGTTTGCCAAATTTCACCAAAATCGGAAAAAATGCGAGAGTTGTGGCAGATTCTAAAAAATCCTGTAGGTCTCTTATTTTTTTGATGTGCTGAATTTCCTTCAAGTGTTAAACCTGTTGAACACGTTTGCCAAATTTCACCAAAATCGGAAAAAATTTCAACAAAATTGGACAAAGTGCGAGAGTTATAGCGTAACAAAGTGGCAACCTGTAAAGCTGTTAAAAATTTCAAACTCACTTCTCTTCTCTCGTTCAACGTTCAACAAAAACAATCATAACATGTTTACAACATCTGATACAACCCACCTGCTTCATTTTACATCAAACGATATTCAGTTTTACATTAGGTCTACTTCTTCACTTCTGTTTCTCTTCTTATCAGACTGCTCTCTAGTTCTCTACTCCGTTTCTAATGTTATCAAGCGGCTCGATCATTTTAAGTTCTGGCTCAGTGCGAAGGACTGAAACAACACAATATTATTGATAGTGAGCTGTAACAGAATAAACTTGTTTAGTGAACTCATCAGTAAAACCAATAGAGGTAATAGAAGACTTCTTTTGATCATTGGGGACGTGATAGGTCTGAGTTGAAATTAGACACCCTTTTAAATCTTTTTTACACTTTGTTTCTGTGTTGTAGCATGACCATCCAGTAGTCCATAATGAGACCAAGTTGTTTTAGAATGAGCTGTAGAACTCACAAGAAAGGACCAATGGCAGATTCTAAAAAATCCTGTAGGTCTCTTATTTTTTGATGTGCTGAATTTCCTTCAACTGTTAAACCAGTTGAACACGTTTGCCAAATTTCACCAAAATCGGATAAAGTGCGAGAGTTATAGCGTAACAAAATGGCAACCTGTAAAGCTGTTGAAAATTTCAAACTCACTTCTCTTCTCTCGTTCAACAAAAACAATCATAACATGTTTACAACATCTGATACAACCCACCTGCTTCATTTTACATCAAACGATATTCAGTTTTACATAAAAACAATCATAACATGTTTACAACATCTGATACAACCAACCTGCTTCATTTTACATCAAACGATATTCAGTTTTACATAATAAGAAATACATGAGAACATATTTCTTCCCATATTCGAAGCAATGGGACTCATACTAATAAATTTGTAACTTTTGGACTCTTCAGTGCTATTTATGTTATGATATAATTGCATTTTGTAGTTGTAATTGTAATTTTTGGTGCAATTACTGGAAGTTTTGAAACAACAATTTGGCCAAAGTTGTGATTTACGAATTTAATTGAAGTCTCTGGAACACGTTTATTATTGATCCATAACTTTTAACTTTTATGAGGATCAGAGGTACAAGGAAGAGGGCAAGAGGTTTGGGATGCGAAGATGGTGCGGGCTGTTTTTAATTGAACTGTTGTTATTTTGTTGATCCATAACTTTTAACTTGCCACCAATTATTTTATTGACATATTTATTTTATTTGAAAGTTCCCCAATTTCAATTGAAAAAATCTTGGAAATGTCCCAATATTATAAATGGAAAAGTGGATCACAAATCTTAGTCCAAATGGACGATAAGATCCATATTGACTATTTACTAAAAACTATCTGAAAAGATTCAACTGGATGTTAAAAAATTATAGTCAAATTAAAGCCAACCAACAACAACTCTGAAGAGGGTCGACAAAGATATTATAAATCAATACACGAGAAAGATATAAATATAAACATACTCGATATTGTGAGCAGCACGTTTTTATGTTACATTAAAATATAAATATTGATTGAGATTTATTGACTCTGAGAAAAAAAAAAAAATAAAATAACTTTTAACTTGCCACCAATTATTTTACTGACATATTTATTTTATTTGAAAGTTCCCCAATTTCAATTGAAAAAAATCTTGGAAATGTCCCAATATTATAAATGGAAAAGTGGATCACAAATCTTAGTCCAAATGGACGATAAGATCCATATTCCATATTGACTATTTACTAAAAAATATCTGAAAAGATTCAACTGGATGTTAAAAATTTATAGTCAAATTAAAGCCAACCAACAACAACTCTGAAGAGGGTCGACAAAGATATTATAAATCAATACACGAGAAAGATATAAATATCAATTGAAAGCAAATAAAGCAGAAACGAGAGAGGAAGAGAGAAAGAAAGAGAAAGAGAGAGAGAGAGAGAGAGAGCAATCCTTACTGACATTTGAATTTTATTGTTGTTATTACAGGGCCAATAGAAAGCATAAAGACCGTAGTGAAAGAAAAGTCAGAGATGGAATCACAATAAAAAACGACTCGACTTCTATTCTCTACCTTGCAGATAGCAGGAAATTGAAACAGTTTCAACTGCAACAGGAAAAACAAAAAATATTATTGAAGCAATCACGAGAAATGGAAG
>NW_007380330.1:20242-26137 GCF_000475195.1 Diaphorina citri | reverse complement strand
TCGTCTTTGAAAAATATAAAACCTCCGAATTCCTCATCGTCAACATTGGGTACTTCAGTGTTGTCTGGCATCAGGCGGAAGGTGGCGACCGCTGCTTTTCTAGGTGTCTGAGGTATGATTTCAGGTTTGTCAACTAGGTATGTCTTTCCATTTTTTCCCCAAACTTTCTCTTTTTAAAAATGCTTTATGTTTGTGACAGCTTTGTATTTTTATTGACATACATCAATTTAAATACATTAAGTACTCACTACTCAGAATAGCTAAAAATGATGACAGCGGTTGAAGCATTTGTCATTATTATTCATTATCATATTTCACAAAATAATATTGTTATGATATTGAATGCTCCGACGTACTTCAATTGCACGAGGTATCTATTCGATGTTTTTTAAGGACTATTGAAGAAAAAGAGGAAGGGAGGAATCTAGCAAAAGATAATTTGAAAGCACGTATGTACGTCCTGTCTATGTAAATATACACTATATACAACAATCACAAAATATTTCTATATTATAAACATGAAAGAACAATCTTTTGTGATTTTCAATTGAAATACCTGAGGTACGAGTATTTTTGTCATTTTCAATAAACCTTTTCTGTTTGACTTTCACTAACCATTTATTTTCTTCTCCAGAATCTTCCATGACAATTTTCCACAAAGCATTTTCATCCCCTTCCCTTTTTTTGCAGACTAGTGCTACATTATTTTCATACTTCAAGTTATAGTTCATCTTTCACATGTTGTTGAAAACTATACTTCTCATAGGACGGTTTCATTTTCTTGAATTCAGATTCCAGTAGCAGAACTTCTGGCATTTCTTCATCGTCCTCTAGTTCGTCTTTGAAAAATATAAAACCTCCGAATTCCTCATCGTCAACATTGGGTACTTCAGTGTTGTCTGGGTTATCTTCAACTTCATTATCTCCATTAGAAATGACTTCATCATTGGTGTCTTTGTCTTGAAAAATCTTTTCCTCACTTCCCAGCACCGATTTTTTGAACTCTGCCAAAGCTTTTTGACGAAATATTTGAATAAATTTCTTCAAACCACTGACGTCCAGCAGTTTCTCATTGTTCGCTCCATATTCTTCATAGATGAACATGGCTTCGAAATTATCTATGAGTATGATTGGAAGATCTTCTCCTGTTATATTCATATAGTCTAGGACTGATTGGAAGTCATTGGCATTTGCTACTAAGAAATCAAGCGACTCTGGAAGAATATTTGGGGTGAAAATTAGATAGAGATATCTACACTAGGACTTTTTCTTATCTACATAATTAAACGTCCCATCATTAATACACTAATATACTTTTCTCCAAACTCCTACTCATACGAACTCCTACCGTATATTTACTTTCGTTTTACAATTATTGTAGATATCAATTTACCCATTAGAAATGACTTCATCATTGGTGTCTTTGTCTTGAAAAATCTTTTCCTCACTTCCCAGCACGGATTTCTTGAACTCTGCCAAAGATTTTTGACGAAATATCTGAATAAATTTCTTCAAACCACTCACGTCCAGCAGTTTCTCATTGTTCGCTCCATATTCTTCATAGATGAACATGGCTTCGAAATTATCTATGAGTATGATTGGAAGATCTTCTCCTGTTATATTCATATAGTCTAGGACTGATTGGAAGTCATTGGCATTTGCTACTAAGAAATCAAGCGACTCTGGAAGAATATTTGGGGTGAAAATTAGATAGACATATCTACACTAGTACTTTTTCTTATTTACATAATTATGTTCCAATAGTCCAAAATGTTCCATCATTAATACACTAATGTACCGTATACTTACGTTTTATAATTATTGTAGATATCAATTTACTTACGATTTACAATATCGTCGACGAAATGGAGGGCAACGATTTTCTTAAAAGTTTTGACCAGGTCGGTGTGTTCTTCCGGTTTGTAGAAGAATATGAACAGAGGCACACCTTCCTCCGTCAACTCTTCGGCATTTTCGAACGTGATTTCTCGCACGAACGGGACGCACTTGTAGTTGGCCCAGTCTCGCAGGTAGGGGAACGTGATGGTTCCATTGTGAGGCATGTACTAAGCTAACTAGGCTGGTTAAGGTCGAGTTTTACCACTGTGAACTGTCTCAGCATTGAGTTCAATCCGATTTTGACCCAGCTATTAAGTATAGGGAAAGCCTCGTTTCATCTCAATCCTTAGTTACTAAACACTAGCATAAGTGTGATTGTCTAAAACTTTATTCACAAAATGCACATCACATTTCAAGGCCCACCATTCACGCTCAGCATCAGGCGGAAGGTGGCGACCGCTGCTTTTCTAGGTGTCTGAGGTATGATTTCAGGTTTGTCAACTAGGTATGTCTTTCCATTTTTTTCCCCAAACTTTCTCTTTTTAAAAATGCTTTATGTTTGTGACAGCTTTGTATTTTTATTGACATACATCAATTTAAATACATTAAGTACTCACTACTCAGAATAGCTAAAAATGATGACAGCGGTTGAAGCATTTGTCATTATTATTCATTATCATATTTCACAAAATAATATTGTTATGATATTGAATGCTCCGACATACTTCAATTGCACGAGGTATCTATTCAATGTTTTTTAAGGACTATTGAACAAAAAGAGGAAGGGAGGAATCTAGCAAAAGATAATTTGAAAGCACGTATGTACGTCCTGTCTATGTAAATATACACTATATACAACAATCACAAAATATTTCTATATTATAAACATGAAAGAACAATCTTTTGTGATTTTCAATTGAAATACCTGAGTCTCTCTATCTCCCTTTCTCTCTATCCACAGGTAAAGTTTCTCTCTATCTCCCTTTCTCTCTATCCACAGGTAAAGTTTCTCTCTATCTCCCTTTCTCTCTATCCACAGGTAAAGTTTCTCTCTATCTCCCTTTCTCTCTATCCACAGGTAAAGTTTCTCTCTATCTCCCTTTCTCTCTATCCACAGGTAAAGTTTCTCTCTATCTCCCTTTCTCTCTATCCACAGGTAAAGTTTCTCTCTATCTCCCTTTCTCTCTATCCACAGGTAAAGTTTCTCTCTATCTCCCTTTCTCTCTATCCACAGGTAAAGTTTCTCTCTATCTCCCTTTCTCTCTATCCACAGGTAAAGTTTCTCTCTATCTCCCTTTCTCTCTATCCACAGGTAAAGTTTCTCTCTATCTCCCTTTCTCTCTATCCACAGGTAAAGTTTCTCTCTATCTCCCTTTCTCTCTATCCACAGGTAAAGTTTCTCTCTATCTCCCTTTCTCTCTATCCACAGGTAAAGTTTCTCTCTATCTCCCTTTCTCTCTATCCACAGGTAAAGTTTCTCTCTATCTCCCTTTCTCTCTATCCACAGGTAAAGTTTCTCTCTATCTCCCTTTCTCTCTATCCACAGGTAAAGTTTCTCTCTATCTCCCTTTCTCTCTATCCACAGGTAAAGTTTCTCTCTATCTCCCTTTCTCTCTATCCACAGGTAAAGTTTCTCTCTATCTCCCTTTCTCTCTATCCACAGGTAAAGTTTCTCTCTATCTCCCTTTCTCTCTATCCACAGGTAAAGTTTCTCTCTATCTCCCTTTCTCTCTATCCACAGGTAAAGTTTCTCTCTATCTCCCTTTCTCTCTATCCACAGGTAAAGTTTCTCTCTATCTCCCTTTCTCTCTATCCACAGGTAAAGTTTCTCTCTATCTCCCTTTCTCTCTATCCACAGGTAAAGTTTCTCTCTATCTCCCTTTCTCTCTATCCACAGGTAAAGTTTCTCTCTATCTCCCTTTCTCTCTATCCACAGGTAAAGTTTCTCTCTATCTCCCTTTCTCTCTATCCACAGGTAAAGTTTCTCTCTATCTCCCTTTCTCTCTATCCACAGGTAAAGTTTCTCTCTATCTCCCTTTCTCTCTATCCACAGGTAAAGTTTCTCTCTATCTCCCTTTCTCTCTATCCACAGGTAAAGTTTCTCTCTATCTCCCTTTCTCTCTATCCACAGGTAAAGTTTCTCTCTATCTCCCTTTCTCTCTATCCACAGGTAAAGTTTCTCTCTATCTCCCTTTCTCTCTATCCACAGGTAAAGTTTCTCTCTATCTCCCTTTCTCTCTATCCACAGGTAAAGTTTCTCTCTATCTCCCTTTCTCTCTATCCACAGGTAAAGTTTCTCTCTATCTCCCTTTCTCTCTATCCACAGGTAAAGTTTCTCTCTATCTCCCTTTCTCTCTATCCACAGGTAAAGTTTCTCTCTATCTCCCTTTCTCTCTATCCACAGGTAAAGTTTCTCTCTATCTCCCTTTCTCTCTATCCACAGGTAAAGTTTCTCTCTATCTCCCTTTCTCTCTATCCACAGGTAAAGTTTCTCTCTATCTCCCTTTCTCTCTATCCACAGGTAAAGTTTCTCTCTATCTCCCTTTCTCTCTATCCACAGGTAAAGTTTCTCTCTATCTCCCTTTCTTTCTATTCACAGGTAAAGTTTCTCTCTATCCACAGGTAAAGTTTCTCTCTATCTCCCTTTCTCCCTATCCACAGGTAAAGTTTCTCTCTATCTCCCTTTCTCTCTATCCACAGGTAAAGTTTCTCTCTATCTCCCTTTCTCTCTATCCACAGGTAAAGTTTCTCTCTATCTCCCTTTTTTTCTATTCACAGGTAAAGTTTCTCTCTATCTCCCTTTCTCTCTATTCACAGGTAAAGTTTCTCTCTATCTCCCTTTCTTTCTATTCACAGGTAAAGTTTCTCTCTATCTCCCTTTCTCTCTATCCACAGGTAAAGTTTCTCTTTATCTCCCTTTCTCTCTATCCACAGGTAAAGTAAAGTAAAGTTGCACTTGGTTGGTTTCGTCCTAAATCGAAAATGCGGCCAAACTTCTGAAAGCTTTTCGGATAAGTGTATACTCGTA
This sequence comes from Diaphorina citri, assembly GCF_000475195.1. Classification (NCBI taxonomy): domain Eukaryota; kingdom Metazoa; phylum Arthropoda; class Insecta; order Hemiptera; family Psyllidae; genus Diaphorina; species Diaphorina citri. Next base: position 21,270 of record NW_007380330.1, on the reverse strand, counting down.
TATTTTTTTCTCCCTGACTTGTTAACAAAAAATCCACACAAAAAACTTTTTTCTCTGTTGTTTTTGGAAAAAAATATTATGTAAGCTTTATTAGTTACCAAACTGGCAACTTCTTTTATATCTACCCAGCACTCATGTAGTAAAGGTACTTCAAATGTTTATACGTAAACTTGTATTTGTTGGGGCCTTTTGAATAAATTGAGACCACTTCTAATAAGATCTAAGGAGCAGGCCAGTGAAGTTTCCAGTTGGTAAAATGGATTTGCTGGGTTTTAATATCTTTCTAATTGAACTTCCAGTTTGATACTAGTTTATTATTTTATCCTTTTCAATAAGAATGTCATTGGGTCCCTCAAAACATGTCCCGAATATTCGTTTACGGGCGATGGCCAAAAGAGTTGATCTGGCGTGTTTTGGCACTAAAATCTGACCATCGAAAATTTGACCCGATTACATTACTTTCCTTCCTATAGGATAAGGAAAGTAAAAATGCATGAGAGCAAACACTCTGAGTAGTTTGTTTTCTATACAGTACAAATGTTATAATATTCTTCAATATGTTTACAACATAACAAAGAGTAGCAGGATCCTAGAACAAAAAAGCATATCAACCTAAATATACGTGCATGTAGCTAGCTCATACTTCAACATTAGATATGTATACCTACATAATATATGAAAAAGCATATCAACCTAAATATACGTGCATGTAGCTAGCTCATACTTCAACATTAGATATGTATACCTACATAATATATGTACTTACTTACATAGTAAGTAGGTACGAGTAAGTATGTATAATATTTCTGCATATTATGCATATGCAATATGCATATAGGGTGCCAGAAAATTGATGTAATTTACTGTCCACTACATTTATTTGAATAGGTCCAAAATTATGTATGAACATATGTAGATACTAGATCCCTAAGCACCGACCAAACTTCATTTACCAAAGCCAATAGTTAAAAAAAAAAAACAAATTTTTAACAAAAAAAAAAAAAAAAAAAAAACAAAAATTAAAAAAT
>NW_007380330.1:0-19126 GCF_000475195.1 Diaphorina citri | reverse complement strand
GTTCATTTCCCTCTTTCAAAACCTATTAAAAAAAAAAAAAAAAAAAAAAAAAAATTGTAGCCAGCAATGATAGCACGTTGGATGCGTCAGTTCTTCATGGATCACTGATGTTAAGCAGTGGCGCGGGGTTGATATCTGGATGGGTGACCATCTGGACAATCTCGTGCTGCTGGTTTTTCCTGTTCCCTTCAGACTTGGTAAGGTCAAAGTGAGGAGGCGGGTTGTCTGTCGTCGAGTGGACGGTGGAATCCCCGTCTCTAAAAATCTTAGCAGTTCTACAGTGAAGTTAAAACCCTTAAAAAAAAAAAAAAACCTCACTAATGTCAGGGAATTATTTACCTCCACTCTTATTCTCCTTTCTCTTCGCCTTTTCCCGTGTACAGACGAGGTCGGCGTTTTTCGTCAGCAGGTGATTGCTTTGGGTTGAGATTTGGGTTTTGCTACATTTTTTACGAGTGGATGCCCTTCGCACTTAACCTTTGCTATTTCTTTAGCAAGGGAAATTCAGGCTGGTATACTCCCTGCTTAAAGTCCCCCAGCCAGACTAAGCTGGTCTACTCCCTGTTAAACGTCCCCCCGCCAGAATTATTTACCTCCACGTTCACAAGGTTTTCTTCCTCAGGAATCTCGATGGTTGGATCCATCAGCTCTTCTCTGACATATTTGACCAAAGCCTCCACGGTTCTCTCTCGTCTGTACTCTAACTTCTCTATGGAACCATGCCTCATTATCTTTACCGTGGGGTATTTCACTATGTTGTAGTCCTCACACACGCTTTCTGCAAAGACATTTTTAAGGGATTGTTTAGGTTTTCGTAGGGCGAGTGTTTTGATTGTCATTATCTTTACCGTGGGGTATTTCACTATGTTGTAGTCCTCACACACGCTTTCTGCAAAGACATTTTTAAGGGATTGTTTAGGTTTCGTAGGGCGAGTGTTTTGATTTATTTGGTTCTGAAGTTAGAGAGTTTGTAGATGTGTTCATTTTCTTTCTTAATTTTTCAACTATCTCAACTATTTAGCATCCATATTTTAGAGACGGTCTCACCACAAAATATGGTTTTCCTTCCTATCTGGACTAATGATTTATCATTTATATTTTAGCGATGGTCTCACTGCAAAATATGTGTGGTTCTTAACCAAGCATTTTCCCAGAGTAAATCATATAAAAAGGAACTCAATTTTTCCAAAAACTTCATTTTCTTTCTTAATTTTTCAACTATCTCAACTATTTAGCATCCATATTTTAGAGACGGTCTCACCACAAAATATGGTTTTCCTTACTATCTGGACTAATGATTTATCATATATATTTTAGCGATGGTCTCACTGCAAAATATGTATGGTTCTTAACCAAGCATTTTCCCAGAGTACGAGTAAATCATTTAAAAAGGAACTCAATTTTTCCAAAAATAATTTGGAATAATAACTTGTACATACCATAATCATCGCAGTTGATTTTGGTGATGGCAAATTTCCTAGGCTCAGGTAGTAGGTTTATCAGGGTGACCAGAACTTCGTCAAATGTGGGCAACATAGCCACACTGAAGCGGCACCATTTGACGTAGAACAAGATGAGCACGAAATCATAGTTGTCTGAAAAAATGAAAGTAAGAAGATAGCTAAAACAAGTATTGCCTACTATGAGGGCATTTTTTGTCTGAATCCCATGAATCCATCGAATCTGGATTCATTTAAAAGAGAGAAAAAATCTTTTGAAAATCCGAATCCAGTGAATCCAATGGGTCCACTCGGGGGACTGGATTCATTTGGTTCACCAGTAGTAGAAGATAGGGATTCCAAAGAGAGAATTAAAAATATCTCGTTGTAAAAAAGTGAAAGAGAATGCAAAGGATCCAGATTCTCGGATTCAAACCGGATCACAAAACCATAATATTTTCATAATTATCAAGAAGAGAGGAATACCATGAATGTATGGGGAACGATGAATGAAAATATTGGGAATACGTAGTGGAGAAGGAGAAATAGAAGAAGAAGGAGAAGGGAAAGAAGAAGGAGACGAAGCAGATGAAGAGAAAGAGGAAGAAGAAGAAACGTAGTGGAGAAGGAGAAATAGAAGAAGAAGGAGAAGGGAAAGAAGAAGGAGACGAAGCAGATGAAGAGAAAGAGGAAGAAGAAGAAAAAGAAGAAGGAGACGAAGGGGAAGAAGAGAAAGAAGGAAGAATAAGGAGGAGGAGGAGGAGGAGGAGGAGGAGGAGGAAGAATGTCAGGTTTTTTTTCTTTTGAAAAACATATGCGGACGGTTAGGGGCATGATTTTTATGTTCTTGTACATATTCACGTCCTATACAAAATGTGTATGCAGAGCTTTTGCCGGCACTCTGTGTGTTGTGGTTTTTTATATTTTTCCCGAAACATTTCAAAGGTTGCCCACATGTGTACAAAATGTTGTATACAAGTACATTGTAAAACTGTACACTCAGGTACACCGGCACTCTGTGTGTTGTGGTTTTTTATATTTTTCCCGAAACATTTCAAAGGTTGCCCACATGTGTACAAAATGTTGTATACAAGTAGGTACATTGTAAAACTGTACACTCAGGTACGCCGCCAGTACATTACAAACTTGTAACTTGTACATACTGATGTAAAAACGAATGTAATGTACCCAAATACCCATCTATTACTTAAAGTGTACAATTGCATAAAGAATATAATATACCTACAGGGTGGATTTTTATCAGTTCATTTGTTTTAACCATTTCCTAAAATATGATTAGATATTTATCTTGTGATCGTATGCAATTTGAACTCGTAAATTGTGATTTTTTTGTGAAAATATGTTTTTTTTTTTTTTTTTTTTTTTAATTTTTGGTTTTGGAAAATGAATTTTTTTAAGTCACCCATCCATTTATTGGCCTTGCTCGGCGTAGCCTAACATAGGTGACGCTAAAACCGGTCTTAAAATAACGACTGAAGTGTTATCTAAAACTTTCTCGCTTTGAGTTCTTAGGTTGTCGTGACAAATTTCAAGATCAGAGCTCATTTGTGTGAGAAAATGTGAAAAAAATCCCCCAAACACCAGTTTTTTTTACTTTCCTTATCCTATAGGAAGGAAAGTAATGTAATCGGGTCAAATTTTCGATGTTCAGTTTTTAGTGCCAAAACACGTTTTGAGGTCCCTAGAGCCTAAATCCGAAGTTTCAGCCATTGGTCCGTGTGTGTGTCTGTGTGTCTGTCTGTCTGTAAACAAAATATCTCGAGAACGGTAAGAGCTAGAGAGTTGAAATTTGGTATGTAGATGTCAAATGTGACAAGGATGCGACACGAAATTTTGGTTAAGACTGGTGCAACGGTTGGCGGCATTTTACCGCTTTTTGACGGTTTTCGGTGTAATTTAACAATATCTTGGGAATGGTATAAGCTTGAGACTTGAAATTTGGTATGTAGTTCACAAATGTGATAAGGATGCAACACAAAACGTTTGGTTGAGATGTTTGCTGCGCTTGGCGGTATTTTGACCGCTTTTGACAGATTTCGACCGTTTTTTGGCGGTTTTCAGCTATAGCGACAAAACGGTTAGAGATATTGTAAAAGTTAGGGTAAAAGAACACTCAAATAAGCATCATTCAATAGGATAAGGAAAGTCGTGTGATGTTCACACCAGATTTTTTACTTTCTATTACTACAGTTTAGCGGAGCTATACTAGTAATGAAAGTATTGCAATCGGTCCAAATTTTCAAAATCGGGAAATGGTTGGAAATATCCGTTTTGGGATCCCCTGATGTCAAAAAAGTGATTTTTAGCCCATGGTCTGTACGTATGTATGTACGCACGTACGTACGTACGTACGTACGTACGTACGTTACGTACGTACGTACGTTACGTACGTACGTACGTTACGTACGTACGTACGTTACGTACGTACGTACGTTACGTACGTACGTACGTTACGTACGTACGTACGTTACGTACGTACGTACGTTACGTACGTACGTACGTTACGTACGTACGTACGTTACGTACGTACGTACGTTACGTACGTACGTACGTTACGTACGTACGTACGTTACGTACGTACGTACGTTACGTACGTACGTACGTTACGTACGTACGTACGTTACGTACAGACCATGGGCTAAAAATCACTTTTTTGACATCAGGGGATCCCAAAACGGATATTTCCAACCATTTCCCGATTTTGAAAATTTGGACCGATTGCAATACTTTCATTACTAGTATAGCTCCGCTATACTGTAGTAATAGAAAGTAAAAATATTCTGAGCTTTTTAGCTCCTCGTCTTTTGTCTTTTAATATTGTGTATTTATTTTGTTTTAAAAGAAAAAGCTGGAAGACAGACGGATGCTATTTCAAGCATATGTTCTGTTCACACACAGACTCCTGCTCTTTCATCTGAATGAAATCCCATTATACCATCATCTTCTCTAATATTATTGTCTTATTCTTTTCGACTTATGAAACTCTCTTAAGTTACTCAGGGCCGTATTTAGGAGCTTCATTTTTCTCCTCTACTGTACGTCAGACTCCGAAAAATTGGGGTCGAGGGGGCCCGGCCACCCCCCTCCCCTACCTTCGACCTTATTTTTTCTCCTGTACTGTAGGCCAGACTTCGAAAATTTGTAGCATCCACCCCGCCCTCCCCCCCCCGTCCATTAGTGTTTAGACCCTCGGCAAAATCCTGGATACGGCCCTGAAGTTACTCTCTCTTTCCTGTTGGAATCATCTCTAGTTGCTGCTGCTAGATTTAGCAGCGAGTATTAGCAAGGAAGATGTGCTAAGAGGATTTTAGGCAATGCCTAATACCTACTTGAAGGTGTAAGTAAAATTTTGATGTTTTACAAAGTAGATATCTATAGGTATACCTTGTATGTATCTACCTATGAATAATGCGTAAATTATGTATGTATGGGCGATTTTAATTTGATGAAAATGTTTATTTTCATTCGATTGAAGTAGTTTTTTTCAAGATGTGCTAAGAGGATTTTAGGCAACGCCTAATACCTACCTGAAGGTGTAAGTAAAGTTTTGATGTTTTACAAGTAGATATCTATAGGTATACCTTGTATGTATCTACCTATGAATAATGCGTAAATTATGTATGTATGTATGGACAATTTCAATTTGACGAAAAAATTCATTTTCATTCGATTGAAGTAGTTTTTTTCATTTTTTTATAAATATAATTAGGTAATTTGTGATTACTATACTTTGAAGGATCAAATGAGGTCATTTCAAAGTGCCCTAAGAGAAAGAACACTGAACAACACTCTCTCTTACCTCTGACGTAATCAACATTATCCGTATCCAGCTCAATGACTTGGGAGTTATTCACCGATCCTACAACCACATCACTCAACACCAGGATCAACACTGAAAAGGCTGCCAGTCTACATGGCAACATTACTAGGAACTTTGGATGACCCTAGGAACTGTAAAACGGGACTTTTCAGTCCTGTCCGGACCAAATAAATGAAACGAGACGTCTACAGGGACTTTTCAGTCCTAGCAAGGCACTACAGACAAACGAAACAAGAAGTCTACACTGTCAGGGGTTTTTCAGTCCCTATCAAGGCACTATAGACAGACAAAACAAGATCTCTACACTGTCTACAAGGGACTTTTCAGTCCTATTCGGGTAACAAAACAATGTGTCTACACTTGATTGGAAGCACACTATCGTCGTATGTACACCTAGGCATGCTAGACTGAAATACAATTTGGTACTCCACAGTGCCTAAGCGGCACATATGGAAAAACACTTGTATCAGAAAATACATAGGTAATAATTCCATTGGCCATGGCTGCCTGTGTTCTTGTGCACACACTAATTTGTCATCTTTGGGGTTTTCTCCCCTCACGAGTCTCTATCTCCTCATTAATCTTTCGTTGATGTTTAGTACTTACCTACATACGGTAAGGTATTATTTAATTCATTATTATACTTTATATCCTTTCGATGTAGTCCTGATCACCTAATGAGTAATGTCAGACATATCCAAGGCTTTCCTCATTCACTAAGTTAACTATCAAGTCTTGATCCTTGGTTGGAAAAGCAATACTCTTGTTTACTTATTTTTACGAGTTATCTAATACTTGTATGTGAAAATACTTCTCCATCCACTTAGATATGGTGGCCTGGATGTACAACGTATATATCTATATCTTGAAGTAATTCTACAATATTTGTAACAAAAGTGGGTAGGCCCAGTCTAAAATATCAAGTTGGGTATCCCTGCAATATCATCTTGTCAGTTATGTAGAAGGGAAAAAAAGGTTTCCACAAACAAAGAATAATTGAATGGAAGCAATTTATAACACATGCCTACCTACTTGTACATTACACTGAAGAGTATTTCAGAAGATATATATCTTGAAATAATTCTACAAGATTTGTAACAAAGGTGGGTAGGCCCAGTCTAAAATATCAAGTTGGGTATCCCTGCAATATCATCTTGTCAGTTATGTAGAAGGGAAAAGGTTTCCACAAACAAAGAATAATTGAATGGAAGCAATTTATAACACATGCCTACTTGTACATTACACTGAAGAGTATTTCAGAAGATATGCCTAACCCATGTTCGAAAATTTATGGGTTAACAATTGTAAAATGCAATTTATTACCAAACCACGAAATATGTCAGTTATCTCGGGAGGAAAAAATTAAAACGTCCGTGTTTACGGGAGATTTTGGAAATATTTTTCATATGGATATTGAACCTACTCATGTAGGTACGATTTTTCAAACCTTTATTTTTCATACAAGTTTTCTTGCGGGATTTAGAATTGAATTTGTTTCATGAGTTCGTATTTGGCTTCCAGGACATGAGTTAGCCATTTCTCATGAAACACAGGGACATCATGGACGGAATGTTGCCGTGTACTCCCCTCTATGATATAAGTCACTGTGACATGATAGTTAGGCGGTAGATACTTGGATATCTGATAAATGAAGTACACACTCACAGAACAGGATGGTATGGGGTGTTGCAGGGTTGGGATACACCATTACTCCCCTCTATGATATAAGTCACTGTGACATGATAGTTAGGCGGTAGATACTTGGATATCTGATAAATGAAGTACACACTCACAGAGCAGGATGGTATGGGGTGTTGCAGGGTTGGGATACACCACTGGACTTCATACACATAATATCGGCTGGACGCATCCTGTCTGATATCAAGAAGATCAATACTGAATCCCCATTTCTTATTCAACTCCCACGTTTGAATATAATCTCGGATTCTTTGGCCACCTACAGTCAAGTTGAATTCTCTTTTGGTTGGCCACTCGACATTCGTCTTGGATCTTGCGAGTTCAGCCATGTTCATTGTAGTAGGAGGTTTAATTTTTCCTTTGTTGACTGTCTCCTCCGCTTTGCTGACAACATAATTCACGACAGCTTCGGCTATTGCGAGGTTTTGTCGCAACATGTCTTCGTCAGTTTGGAATCTCTGAGTGTTGATTACCTCACATATGGTTTCTTCATGGAGTGGTTCCTCTACCAGGAGATCCTGCAAAAGCTTTCGCAAATCATCCTCTTCTGGCAATAGTGGTGATGGATTTTCCTTTCTACACTCTTTCAAAGCTTTCTTCCACAGTTTGCTTTTCATGATTGATCTCAAATCAGTGAACTGTATGTGTTCACTAGAGGTGGAATGTCTATGTGATGAAATCATAGGTTGGACAGTTTGCTTTTCATGATTGATCTCAAATCAGTGAACTGTATGTGTTCACTAGAGGTGGAATGTCTATGTGATGAAATCATAGGTTGGGTTTCATGATTGATCTCAAATCAGTGAACTGTATGTGTTCACTAGAGGTGGAATGTCTATGTGATGAAATCATAGGTTGGAAGGATATATTTGATCTTGTAAGTTCTTCCATTCCTATGTCTGACTCTGTAGATGGAAATGAGAATTCACTGTTTGTTGAGGACAAAGATTGACTATGTTCTGATCTTGAAGTATTGCTGTCGAGTTGTCCCAGATCAACTCTTTTGGCCATCGCCCGTAAACGAATATTCGGGACATGTTTTGAGGGACCCAATGACATTCTTATTGAAAAGGATAAAATAATAAACTAGTATCAAACTGGAAGTTCAATTAGAAAGATATTAAAACCCAGCAAATCCATTTTACCAACTGGAAACTTCACTGGCCTGCTCCTTAGATCTTATTAGAAGTGGTCTCAATTTATTCAAAAGGCCTCAACAAATACAAGTTTAGAAAGAGAGTGTAAATATCTGAAGTACCTACCTTTACTACATGAGTGCTGGGTAGATGTACAATAATAAAATAACTTGCCAGTTTGGTAACTAATAAAGCTTACATAATATTTTTTTCCACAAACAACAGAGAAAAAAGTTTTTTTGTGTGGATTTTTTGGGTAACAAGTCAGGGAGAAAAAATATACGAGTATACACTTTACACTTATCCGAAAAGCTTTCAGAAGTTTGGCCGCATTTTCGATTTAGGACGAAAACACATTTTTTTTTTTTTTTATTTGTATTTCCATGTAACATTGTAACATAAGCAAACGTACATTTGTATAAATAAATGCTTTATTGAATTGAATTAAATTGCCAATTTTTTTATTAAATTTTTTTCGTAGATCGTAGATAAATAAATATAATTAGGTAATTTGTGATTACTATACTTTGAAGGATCAAATGAGGTCATTTCAAAGTGCCCTAAGAGAAAGAACACTGAACAACACTCTTACCTCTGACGTAATCAACATTATCCGTATCCAGCTCAATGACTTGGGAGTTATTCACCGATCCTACAACCACATCACTCAACACCAGGATCAAGACTGAAAAGGCTGCCAGTCTACATGGCAACATTACTAGGAACTTTGGATGACACTAGAACCTATGTACCTACTTGACAGAGGTTCCAATAAATTTAATATTTTTTTTTTTTTTAATTATTTTTATTTGTATTTCCATGTAACATTGTAACATAAGCAAACGTACATTTGTATAAATAAATGCTTTATTGAATTGAATTAAATTGCCAATTTTTTTATTAAATTTTTTTCGTAGATCGTAGATAAATAAATATAATTAGGTAATTTGTGATTACTATACTTTGAAGGATCAAATGAGGTCATTTCAAAGTGCCCTAAGAGAAAGAACACTGAACAACACTCTTACCTCTGACGTAATCAACATTATCCGTATCCAGCTCAATGACTTGGGAGTTATTCACCGATCCTACAACCACATCACTCAACACCAGGATCAACACTGAAAAGGCTGCCAGTCTACATGGCAACATTACTAGGAACTTTGGATGACACTAGGAAGAACCGAAGCCCAAACGTAAAAAAACTTTACGTCCTGAATATCCAATAAAACGAAGAGGAAAAAAATGAAACCGTACCTAGGTATAGGGTCCTGTCCGGACCAAATAAATGAAACGAGACGTCTACAGGGACTTTTCAGTCCTAGCAAGGCACTACAGACAAACGAAACAAGAAGTTTACACTGTCAGGGGTTTTTCAGTCCCTATCAAGGCACTATAGACAAACGAAACAAGAAGTCTACACTGTCAGGGACTTTTTAGTCCTATCAAGACAGTTCAGTCCTAGCAAGGCACTACAGACAAACGAAACAAGAAGTCTACACTGTCAGGGGTTTTTCAGTCCCTATCAAGGCACTACAGACAGACAAAACAAGATCTCTACACTGTCTACAAGGGACTTTTCAGTCCTATTCGGGTAACAAAACAATGTGTCTACACTTGATTGGAAGCACACTATCGTCGTATGTACACCTAGGCATGGCGGGGTTGATATCTGGATGGGTGACCATCTGGACAATCTCGTGCTGCTGGTTTTTCCTGTTCCCTTCAGACTTGGTAAGGTCAAAGTGAGGAGGCGGGTTGTCTGTCGTCGAATGGACGGTGGAATCCCCGTCTCTAAAAATCTTAGCAGTTCTACAGTGAAGTTAAAACCCTTAAAAAAAAAAAAACCTCAATTATTTACCTCCACTCTTATTCTCCTTTCTCTTCTCTTCGAGGTCGGCGTTTTTCGTCAGCAGGTGATTGCTTTGGGTTGAGATTTGGGTATAGACAGACAAAACAAGATCTCTACACTGTCTACAAGGGACTTTTCAGTCCTATTCGGGTAACAAAACAATGTGTCTACACTTGATAACTACGTTGGAAGCACACTATTGTCGTATGTACACCTAGGCATGCTAGACTGAAATACAATTTGGTACTCCACAGTACCTAAGCGGCACATATGGAAAAACACTTGTATCAGAAAATACATAATAATTCCATTGGCCATGGCTGCCTGTGTTCTTGATGTGCACACACTAATTTGTCATCTTTGGGGTTTTCTCCCCTCACGAGTCTCTATCTCCTCATTAATCTATCGTTACCTAGGCATGCTAGACTGAAATACAATTTGGTACTCCACAGTGCCTAAGCGGCACATATGGAAAAACACTTGTATCAGAAAATACATAGGTAATAATTCCATTGGCCATGGCTGCCTGTGTTCTTGTGCACACACTAATTTGTCATCTTTGGGGTTTTCTCCCCTCACGAGTCTCTATCTCCTCATTAATCTTTCGTTGATGTTTAGTACTTACCTACATACGGTAAGGTATTATTTAATTCATTATTATACTTTATATCATTTCGATGTAGTCCTGATCACCTAATGAGTAATGTCAGACATATCCAAGGCTTTCCTCATTCACTAAGTTAACTATCAAGTCTTGATCCTTGGTTGGAAAAGCAACCTAATGAGTAATGTCAGACATATCCAAGGCTTTCCTCATTCACTAAGTTAACTATCAAGTCTTGATCCTTGGTTGGAAAAGCAATACCTACTCTTGTTTACTTATTTTTACGAGTTATCTAATACTTGTATGTGAAAATACTTCTCCATCCACTTAGATATGGTGGCCTGGATGTACAACGTATATATCTATATCTTGAAACTTGTATGTGAAAATACTTCTCCATCCACTTAGATATGGTGGCCTGGATGTACAACGTATATATCTATATCTTGAAGAGTCTGAAGGGAACAGGAAAAACCAGCAGCACGAGATTGTCCAGATGGTCACCCATCCAGATATCAACCAAGTGCAACTTTACTTTACTTTACCTGTGGATAGAGAGAAACTTTACCTGTGGATAGAGAGAAAGGGAGATAGAGAGAAACTTTACCTGTGGATAGACAGAAAGGGAGTATCTAGCACCAAAATATATGCTTCCTTCCATCCTTCCTCCTAATTCTTCTTTTGTAAAGGCCCCTCAACGTCTAACAAACAATAGAGAGAAAGGGAGATAGAGAGAAACTTTACCTGTGGATAGACAGAAAGGGAGTATCTAGCACCAAAATATATGCTTCCTTCCATCATTCCTCCTAATTCTTCTTTGTAGAGGCCCCTCAACGTCTAACGATCCATTTAATTTTCAGTCGGATAAGAGAAGGGTGATAGGACTTCTATCGAATAGCAGACCTGAAGAGATTGACATCTTCAGAAAGGCAGCCACGCACTTCAAAACCCTGTGCAAATTCATCCTACATGTCAAGTGAGTTCCAAGTAACTAGTATCTAGGCTACTTGAGTAACAAGTACATATTGAATAACACTTTTGTTACTCAAGTATGCACACTCATTTTTGTTACTTAAGTTTTGACAATAAAAAATTTACGAACACTTTCATCAGGTGGATTGAATTTAATTTGAGGTGAAAGGACTTTCAGGTTCAGTGTCATAAAATGAGTATTTTCTACTTTCTCTCTAATTTGGGTATGTAGGTATGTACCTACTAATTTACCAATAGGTATCAAATTATATTGTATATATAAAAAAAAAAGAAATTGAGCCTTAGATACTCTTTTGGGCTTGTCATAGATTGTCATAAAATGAGTATTTTCTACTTTCTCTCTAATTTGGGTATGTAGGTATGTACCTACTAATTTACCAATAGGTATCAAATTATATATATATATAAAAAAAAAGAAATTGAGCCTTAGATACTCTTTTGGGCTTGTCATAAACCAACTATAGAAACACAGGATAATGAAATCATAATTAACTCAATAACCAAATGGTGCGTAGTAATAAGTTAATGTGAAGGCACGATGCTTTTTATACTAGCAAAATAACTACTTGGGAAAAAAATTGCAAATTTTACATCAACTATAGAAACACAGGATAATGAAATCATAATTAACTCAATAACCAAATGGTGCGTAGTAATAAGTTAATGTGAAGGCACGATGATTTTTTTACTAGCAAAATAGGTAACTACTTGGGAAAAAAATTGCAAATTTTATGAGAAAACTATTTCGCTGGAATGTTCTCATATTTTCGAAGATATTAAAATTGTATTTATTACAATATTATGATGTGAGCCCGTTCCTCCTCCCTCACTGTTAATAAAAACGCGTAAAACTAAACATTCTTTCCCGAAAGTATTTCCAGATTTCGTAGTCTGTGTTCTTATTCTACGAAAATGTAGATAATATATTTTCTGGTATGTAGGTCTGTACGAATGTTCGAAATTACGAGTATGCTACGAATACATAACACAACCCTCATAATGTAATAAAAACGCGTAAAACTAAACATTCTTTCCCGAAAGTATTTCCAGATTTCGTAGTCTGTGTTCTTATTCTACGAAAATGTAGATAGTATACATATTTTGTATTTTCTGGTATGTAGGTCTGTACGAATGTTCGAAATTACGAGTATGCTACGAATACATAACACAACCCTCGTAATGTACCAACGAAGGTCTCGAATGAATTGCAAAAGGCTAACTAAAAGTGGCGGAAAATGGACTAAAATAAACTCCAATAAAGGTTGACATTCTGGAAAATAGAGATGAGTGGGATGAATTCTATCCGAGATATCGAACGACTAAAATAAACTCCAATAAAGGTTGACATTCTGGTAAATAGAGATGAGTGGGATGAATTCCATCCGAGATATCGAATATATACTTACAATAATTATTGATTAAAGAAATTTCCCAGATAATAATTATGGGGCTCTAAGCGCTAAAGGGCTAAGTGGTAGAGAACACCTCAGGGAGATAGCTTCACCATCCTTTCGGAACATTACATGTATGAGAGGATTTCAATGATTGCATCGAACCTAACAATGTTGACAAAGCTTTGTGCTATTTCGCAAGTTTGACTCACCTCTCTCACCCATATCAAACCTAGAGTGAATTTCATAGCTCGTATTCGTGTTAAGAGCACTTGAAGATTCAACAGTGTAGCACGCATGCAAAGTACCTTCTAAAGAGGGGGGATGCTGTGGCCCAATTTACATACACTTCGCATTAACGATAATTTTAATTCTCCCCTATTATTAGCAGATCTGGAATATCATACGGTTCAATGGCGTATAATACTGGAATGGTGTCTCTATGCTGTTCAACCCACCCGTACACTTTGCGAGTAACATGAATGTCATCATTTTATCTGAAGATAACAGTTATGCTTGTGATAATTTTCTAATGAACCCCATGACCCTAGAGAGAACTAGGGGTAGAAGTAACCGTACTAATGGATACCTATATAAATATTTTGGATACCTACATATGTGTTTCACGTACCTAAGTTTTAGAGAAATCGTTACAAAAGTTCAAAGTCACAAAAAAATATGGATGGATATTTTTCACTGGACAGAATTTTTGAACATTCCGAGAAACTATCGCCTGACAAGTGTCAGAGCACACTTGAATTTTTGATGAATTTACAGCCAGATTTGTAACAGATACTCAGATAGTATGTAGTGACTTACTCATTTTATCTGAAGATAACAGTTATGCTTGTGATAATTTTCTAATGAACCCCATGACCCTAGAGAGAACTAGGGGTAGAAGTAACCGTCCTAATGGATACCTATGTGTTTCACGTACCTAAGTTTTAGAGAAATCGTTACCTACAAAAGTTCAAAGTCACAAAAAAAAATATGGATGGATATTTTTCACTGGACAGAATTTTTGAACATTCCGAGAAACTATCTCCTGACTCCTGACAAGTGTCAGAGCACACTTGAATTTTTGATGAATTTACAGCCAGATTAGTAACAGATACTCAGATAGTATGTAGTGACTTACTACGTTACGTAGGCTTCTGAATGAACCATTAATCTACCAATTCTATTCTCTCATCTTATCTGTAAAGGAAGGATACAGAATTAGACTATCTCCTAGGAAACAAATTGCAGATAAAAAAATCTCGAGACATTAAATATCACCCAAATTTAACAAAATCATTGACTAATCTTTATTATAAAATGAGTGTGTATACTGTATACAAAATCTACCAATTCTATTCTCTCATCTTATCTGTAAAGGAAGGATACAGAATTAGACTATCTCCTAGGAAACAAATTGCAGATAAAAAAAAATCTCGAGACATTAAATATCACCCAAATTTAACAAAATCATTGACTACTCTTTATTATAAAATGAGTGTGTATACTGTATACAATGAAAACATATTAATTATTACTTACTTTACAAGAAGAAAGTACCGGTACAAAATTGATATTATGGCAATCTAAGTAAAGAGAAGAAAAGGAGAGTATTTATTATGGAACAATAGTAAAATGGTAATGCAGAAATATACAAGACAGTTTGAATTGAAAGAATGACAAAAGGCGAATTGAAACCTCAAACTCACCACTGCTTTGCTAGGCGTTAACGTTCAATTTAAAATAAACAAAAGACGAGTTCCTTTCAAAGTAAACTGAGAGCTCACAAGTCTCACTTTTCAACCCACACAGAGATGGCAGGGTTTGAAAAATCGTAACTACATTTTCTCAGCAATGATTTCCAACCCAATGACTTTACCAGACCACAAACCCCTGAACACGGTCACAGAGCTTCATTCAGTCAGTTTGAAATACTTCCAAAGAAAATCGTCTTTTTTCTGGCAGAATTCAATGAACGTGAATATTCAAGGACATTGATGAACATTTCTTTTCATGAGAACTTGTATCTAATTTACTCCGCAAAAAAGGGCACGACTTTTTTGTGCAATTCTATTGATTGCATCATTGTGGCGAAAAGTTAAAGACCTAAACAATGGAACATCGTACCTACATACGTACATGAGAGTATTCGAAAAATGTTTGTTCATTCCTAATTAATGTTTTGTCCTGCTGTGGGAGCCTGGCAGGATGAGACAGATGAAGGACGAAGGCACCTGTTGTATGATTAGATTACACGTTGAGATTCTTCAGTGAGGGTGGTGGGAGGTTTACTTTCTCCTATATCCTCCAAAGCCACCGCTTCCCTTCACTGGACCACCACCACCTCCGCTGGGATAAAGCAGCGGTCGCCACCTTCCGCCTGATGACAGGTCATGATTGTCTTGCCCAACACCTCAACCGTATAGGCTGCAGAGAATCCCCTACCACTCTGCACTCAACAAGCTGTCATGAATGCAGACCACCTGCAGACATGCCCAGAACTCACGGATCAAAACAACATCATCACAAAATATTGGGACGCGAGGAGGAAAATGATCTGCTACCCCTACCACTCTGCACTCAACAAGCTGTCATGAATGCAGACCACCTGCAGACATGCCCAGAACTCACGGATCAAAACAACATCATCATCACAAAATATTGGGACGCGAGGAGGAAAATGATCTGATAGTCAATTCCCAGCATTTGATACCAACCAACCATTGATGTATGTTCCATTTCCCTTAGCTTGGATATCCTGCAGGGAAGTTGCCTTTAGAGCCTCCTGGTTGTTGGCCGGGTGGTGGGGGAGGTGTGAATCCACCGCTTGGGGGAGCTGGGTACCCGCCTCCTGCACCTGGTCTAGCACCTCCGCCGGGGGCACCTCCTCTACCGGGTTGTCCTGGAGCTGGGCCTGATGGTCCTGGAATAGCTTCTCCTTCATACTTCACGTCCGCTTTGTAACCACCCTCGTCAGCTGTGTACGTCACGATCTGTTTTCTGCCGTCAGGAAGAGCCACGTTGTAAGAACCCTGGACAGTTTTGCCGTCGGAGTCAGCTTTGTGACCAAAGTCAGATCCAGTGACAGCATCCTTCACTTGATAGTTGAAGTTAAACGGTTCAGGCTGTGAATGGTAGAAAATAAAGCATTAGTAAATCAAGATAAATCTTGGCGTTTTTGTAATCATATGAATTCAACTGCCAATATTATGGTGAATGTGGTACATTGTACAAGTACCCCCATTACACAAGTACATTGCAGAATAGCACTACTTATATTGAAGGCACGAATATGATGGGCAATTAAATCTAACCAAAAAGTGACCCAAGAACATGAGGTGTTATAATTATTAGGCAGATGATCTCAGACAGGAAATACAAGATTTTAGAGATTTGCATTGTGCAAGTAGGTAATCTAGAACATTTCCAAGTACCCCCATTACACAAGTACATTGCAGAATAGCACTACTTATATTGAAGGCACGAATATGATGGGCAATTAAATCTAACCAAAAGGTGGCCCAAGAACATGAGGTGTTATAATTATTAGGCAGATGATCTCAGGCAGGAAATACAAGATTTTAGAGATTTGCATTGTGCAAGTAGGTAATTTAGAACTTTTATTTTGGATATTGAGGACCACCTGCAGACATGCCCAGAACTCACGGATCAAAACAACATCATCACAAAATATTGGGACGCGAGGAGGAAAATGTCAATTCCCAGCATTTGATACCAACCAACCATTGATGTATGTTCCATTTCCCTTGAGCGGGATTTTCAAATATCACATCAAACTGTCAACAAAGGAAACAGCGGAGAATAATTGATTTGTTTGGCACGTTGCTGACGCGAGACGAGACATCAGTATCAAACATAAGGCAGTCAGCTTTTCCCGTGTCTTTTGTGTTCAAAATAATGCTCCACATCCCATCAACTAGTTTATTGCTCGTAGTACCACACCATTAATAATACATTACGTTGTTCATAAAATAATATTGATTGTGTGTTTGCTCCGTCTCTTTCCATTTTCCTAATGTGTTTTCTATTGTTGCGAATATTTTTCCTGTAGGTATTCATTAGAATGAAGACTTCCCTCTTAGTCACATGGGTATTGTACTTGTCCCTGATTTTAAACAAAAAAATATTATTTATCAAAAAAAGTTCATAAAATAATATTGATTGTGTGTTTGCTCCGTCTCTTTCCATTTTCCTAATGTGTTTTCTATTGTTGCGAATATTTTTCCTGTATTCATTAGAATGAAGACTTCCCTCTTAGTCACATGGGTATTGTACTACTGTCCCTGATTTTAAACAAAAAATATTATTTATCAATAAAAAAAAGTATGTACCTACTTCATGATACGTACTGTTAGAATAATAGGACTTGTATTTATGAGTATTTAAAATCAAATACCTATTCTTCTTTATAGTCAAACAACCATTACAGGTAGGCACAGTACCTACATACCTACTGGAAAAAAAGTTCTAAAAATTGTTCTGCGCACATTGCATACTTCAAAAAGAAACACGGCATTCATATAAAATTGTTATGTAGGTAATAATTACGTTTGGATAAATACCTACTTACATAATTTCTTCTATTTCATCAGCATCTTTTTGTAAAGAGGTCATTCCAAAGTCTTCACACGTGGACTGAACAAAATGTAGTGTCATTTAGGGAGAAATTTCTCAGGCCATCAAAAAAAAAAGTATGTACTTCATGATACGTACTACTGTTAGAATAATAGGACTTGTATTTATGAGTATTTAAAATCAAATACCTACCTATTCTTCTTTATAGTCAAACAACCATTACAGGTAGGTACAGTACATAACTACTTGGAAAAAAAAGTTTTAAAAATTGTTCTGCGCGCATTGCATACTTCAAAAAGAAACACGGCATTCATATGAAATTGTTATGTAATAATAATTACCTATTATAATTACGTTTGAATAAATACCTACCTACTTACATAATTTTTTCTATTTCATCAGCATCTTTTTGTAAAGAGGTCAATCCAAAGTCTTCACACGTGGACTGAACAAAATGTAGTGTCATTTAGGGAGACATTTCTCAGGCGACTGATACCGTTCACTTCTGTTTCAGGCAAAATCAATTTCGTCATAGCCAACGGGTTCCTTTTCGAGCACCCCCTGTTTCATTTGGGTAAGACGTCCGAAGATCTTCCCCTGATTGCTATCGACAGCTTGAAACACATGTTCAGTTATCCGTACAACTCATCCGAAGATCTCGTCAACTTGGAGAAGTTGCACCGCTTTTTGAACGACTTCTATTCGGAAAAGCTTCACTTGAGGTTCCACAACGTCATCTTTGAGGAATTGTCGCCAAGTGTCGGCAACTTTCAAATTGACGATAACCAGTCCACGATAGTCCCAAGTGACCAATTATCGACTGATGCTTCTGAAATAGGTGAAGATGACGTCCCTATTGTCAAGGATTCGGACTTTATCAAGTTGTATCCGTCGCATAAGAGATATACGTTGAAGCGACGAGTACATGATGAGTTGTAGCTGGGATAACCTCTCTTGGTGACGGTCAAAGTTCTCACCTGGGCAACAGGAGGCACACACAGCTTGAAACACATGTTCAGTTATCCGTACAACTCATCCGAAGATCTCGTCAACTTGGAGAAGTTGCACCGCTTTTTGAACGACTTTTATTCGGAAAAGCTTCACTTGAGGTTCCACAATGTCATCTTTGAGGAATTGTCGCCAAGTGTCGGCAACTTGCAAATTGACGATAACCAGTCCACGATAGTCCCAAGTGACCAATTATCGGCTGATGCTTCTGAAATAGGTGAAGATGACGTCCCTATTGTCAAGGATTCGGACTTTATCAAGTTGTATCCGTCGCATAAGAGATATACGTTGAAGCGACGAGTACATGATGAGTTGTAGCTAGGATAACCTCTCTTGGTGACGGTCAAAGTTCTCGCCTGGGCAACAGGAGGCACACGTTCAATTCCAGTCCAGGCATGGGTTTTTTTCTCATTTACACAATGGGTATCATTTTATCTGTAAATAATCAAATAGTATAGGATAGATCAATAATTTTATTGTAAATAGTTCCCATAAAGTCGAAGAATATCAGCGATTCGTGGCAATGCCTACTGCTGAAATAGAACTGTAAAGTTCACCTAAACTACTTGTA